>NC_141541.1:15005000-15095000 GCF_021556685.1 Rattus norvegicus | reverse complement strand
AGTGGCATAGATGGGTCTTCGGGTAGAACTATTTCCAATTTTCTGCAGACCCAACAGACTGATTTCCAGAGTAGTTGTACCAGATTGCAATCCCACCAGTAACAGACAAATGTGTCTCTTTTTCCATATTCTCACCAGCGTGAGCTGTCACTTGAGGTTTTGATTTTAGCCATTCTGACTGGTGTAAGGTGAAATCTTGGAGATGATTTGATTCACATTTACTTGATGAATAAGGATATTGAACATTTCTTTAAGTCCTTCTCAGCCATTTGAGATGGCTCTGCTGAGAATTCTATTTCATTCTGTACTCCCATTTTTAACTGGGCTATTCACAAGGACACATGCTCTACTATGGTCATAGAATCCCTATTTGTAATAGTCAGAACTTGGAAACAACCCAGATGTCCCTCAAAGGAAGAATGGATACAGAAAATGTGGTTCATGTACACAGTGGAATGCTATTCAGGTATAGAAAACAAGAACATTATGAATTTTGCAGGCAAATGGATGGAACTAGAAAATATCCTGAGTGAGGTAAAAAAGAACACACATGGTATGTGCTCACTAATGAGTGGATATTAGGAAAAAAGCTTGGAATACACATGACACAACTCTCAGACCATAGAAAGGTCAAGAAGACGAAAGAGCAAAATGTGGGTGCTTCAGTCCTACCTAGAAGGGGGAACAAAATAATCAAGTGAGGTAAACGGAGGGAGGGACCTGGGAAGAAGAGAGGATGGGGAGGGGAAAGAGAGTCAGAATCAGGTGTGGGAGGAGACAGAGCAGTACCAAAGTATCAGAAAATTGAACAGATATGTGTAGCAGTGGGGGTTGGTGAACTGGGGGTAGCTATAAGGAAGTCCCAGATGTAAGGCAAGCAAAAGGCTCTCAGGACCCTAGGAGGATGACATTAGCTGAATACAACAAAGGGAAAGGAGAACCTGTACAGACTCTATCCAGATGTTTGGCATGACCCCTGATTGAGGGATGGGGTCACCTGCCTATCTCCAAAATTTTAAACCAGAATTGCTCCTGTCAAAAGTAAATGCAGGGACAAAGAGTAGAGCTGAGACTGAAGGAAAGGCCATTCAGAGACTTCCCTACCTAGGGATCCATTCCACCTTCAGACACCAAACCCAAACACTATCGCTGATGCAAAGAAGCATTTGCTGATGGGAGTCTGGTATGGCTGTCCCCTGAGAGGTTCTGCCAGGGCCTGCCCAATACAGATGTGGATGCTCACAGCCAAACATCTGACTGAGCAAAGGGCCCCAGTGGAGGAGTTAGGAAAAGGACTGAAAGAGGTGATGGGGTTTGCAACCCCACAGAAAGAACAATATCAACCAAAACATGGACAAACCCATTACTGCAGCTGCACATGTAGCAGAGGGTTGCTTCATGGGGCATCAATTGAAGGGGAGGCGCTTGATCGTATGGAGTCTTGATGCTCCAGCTTAAGGGAATGCTAAGGCAATGAGGTGAGAGTAGATGGTTAGATATGGCACCACCCTCACAGAAGAAGGGGGAAAAGGGATGGGATAGGAAGTTTGAGGAGGGGAAACTGGGAAAGGGGATAACATTTAAAATGTAAATAAATAAAATAACCAGTAATAAAATAATACATATACATTACCTATACCTATGCCTACACCTATACCTATACACATATATGACATGAGCTCAGGCTCTGCTCCTCCCAACTTCAGGCTCAGACTTGGCTTGGCTCCTCTGGCTTGTAGAGCATCTGTCAAGTGATCCTTTGTTTTACTACCAAAATCAAATGCTTCTATATGCATTTTAGATGTTTCTTTTAAAGATATAGGATATGTTAAACTAATATAAAACATTCAAAACTTGTTTTTAAAAATTTGTAAAAACAAAATGTAAGGAAGACAGAACAATGTAAGGTTTACTAAATCCTTCATTATTAGTTGCTCTTTTATTGATAATGCATCCAGAAAGTTGTGGGACAGACTCCACCCCTTCTTCATAATAAAATGCTGAAACCCCATGTCTATTAGATATCTTCTTTTCCTAGATGTTTTATCCCAATCAACTTTACAGAAATGCTATATTTAGGATGTTAAGACTCAAAGCTAGAGTGAGGGACTCACACTCACATTGCTGGGTAATCTAGCACAGTTATTGATCACCTCTTTTTAACATTTTTGATATGGAAGAGCAGGACTTCTTATAAGATACTCATATCAACTTAGAAATAAAAGCTCTTATAGTTTTGAGTTTTATTTGTGAATCTTGTTTCTTTGGATTAAACACTTTTATGCCTCTTTGCCAAACTAAAAAGGCTAAAGTAGTTGTTGTGGAGACAAAAAGTCAATAAGTACTCACATTGATGTGCACTGCCTATGTGTGAGGTCAGTTCATTTGGAAGGAATCCAGTTTGTTATGATATTAATAAAATGCACAACCATTTCTAGAATTAGAATAAGCTAGGCTTTCCTTAAGCTGTCTTCTGCCTTGTGCTTCATGTACTTCAGAGCTGCTACCCAGCTTTCTAGATGGCTTTGGCTATAAATTACCATCTTAGAGTCTACATTTGCAGACCATTACGTAATACTCACTATCTGAGCATACAAAACATCTCTAATAAAACCACAGTTATGACCAAGAAACCCTTGTCTTAACTTTCTTTTGGGTTCTTTTCTGATGTCTTTCTTCTACCATATTTGCCTTTTACTATCATATTGAAAAGAAAATTCCAGAAAAACTTAAAGGAAAATGTAAGCAGAAAAAACTCAATACATTAAAAAGATTCCACCACCATCACCACCAAAAAAAAAAAACCTTCTGGTTCTGCAGAATGATAGAAATCCTTTTGAAAGGAACCACATGTAAAATATTTCATGTGTTTCTTCCAAAGAAAACCATATAGTAAGCATGGCTTAAATGTGGGCTCTACCTTAAAGGCTCCTCATGTCATCTTGAGTAGACATCAGGCAACAATAAATGTTTCATTAGAAATAGGAAAGAAACTCAACATCCTACTGATCATGTTTGAGAGGAAAATCAATGATAGTGGAGACATGAAATCACTAAGGCCTCTGTGATCTTAAATAGCTTAACCTTGAATTAGCAGATAAAGTATATTCAATACAATGACAGGGTGTACTAAAAAATACAATAGTCCAAAAGCATGCAAATTCTCTTACTTGATGATGAATGACAATAAGTAGTGTTGATACAAAATTGGATAGTTTATTACACATGAGTGGTTAGATAAGATGTCAGTTTGAATAACTTTTAGATAATAATTAAATCTATTTCTGTGACAAAAATCAAGTATGGTCAAATATTTAATTCTCATTCATTTTTCTTACTTCATCCATTGAAGAAATGTTAATATTCTATGGAAGTCAAATGATGAATGGAAAGTACCTACCAAAGGTTTGATATATGTGTATACATATACAAAAGCACACACACACACACACACACACACACACACACACACGTATATGTAGACAATTTTTTAGAAAGAGTAGGTATCTGAAGACTGTCTCACAATTAGATCCTCTAAGTATGTTAAACGGTATGAGTCCAAACTGGTCCATAATTGTCCAAGACATGAATCTAACGTCCATTCTTCTGGGAACAGAATATTAAATTTTTGTTATTATTAGATTAAGGTGTCTATTTCTTATTTCCAGTTATATGATTTTCTTCATATATTAGTTCAGAAAACAAATACTATTTGATATAGTAATTCTTTTAAAGTTAATTTTAAAATCCCTGTCTAGCCTCTTCCCATAGTTAATGCATCTTCTCCATGCTAAATTAGCAATCATAGTTTCAGATAAAGCCAGGCCCACAAAAACCAAACTTGTTTAAACTTATTATCTAATGTAGGTTTTTTTAAAGAAACAGGTATGCTTGCACAAGAAAAAGGACACAGCTAAATACTTCATTTTAAAACTTTATCATGTGAAGTGTTGTAGGAATTATGCTTAAGGATTAATTCAGACTTTAAATGTATGTAATTTTGCACAAACACCCTTTAAAAGCATGTTTTCTATTTATAAATTACAATAAAATTCCATTCATTTATCTGTGCTGTCCTCTATTAAATATTTCTACATTCATATATCCAGATTGCACACATCCCAGTCTATCAATGAAGATCCAAACTTCTTCATTAAGGAAAATAAAGGCCCAGCACATGACCTGTTTAATTTTACTAAAGGCTTCAACTCTTACTCAGCATTAATCAATCAAGTGGTATTTTCTTTGATGTGTTCATGTTAATTTTTCTTTGAACTGTTAGTGAATTTGTTATTTCACAATTTTATATTTATGCAAAGTATATTGTGTTTCTATAATCTGTTCACCTCTCTGAAATCCCTCCAATTCCTGTTATTCTTCTCTATAAGTTTCTTTTCCTTATTCAGGACATTTTGTTTCAACACTAGCAATAAATATCTGGACATATTTAACAGTTGTTCCCTGGACACACATGGACAGATTTCTCTCTCTCTCTCTCTCTCTCTCTCTCTCTCTCTCTCTCTCTCTCTCTCGTGTGTGTGTGTGTGTGTAAATATATATATATATGTATAATCCAACATAAAAATATGTTGAAAAATATATATTTCTCAAACCATATGACTCAAATATATCTTGTAGAAGCACTTGAAGGTCCAAAGCACTCGAGGCAGTGGCACTATATTTGAAGATGCCCTCACAATCAAGAAAAACATCGCTATTTCAAATTCTTTGAACAAGTATATGTTGGTCATTTGGAAATAGAACATGAACTTTTCAGTACTCAAGTCTGTGTGTCTTTGAGTCTTGGAGACTGAGAAAACTAATGAATATTCGTTATCCTAGCCCTTTTATGCCTCTCAGCTAATCTGTGTAAATAAATTTACATTTTCAGGACATCATCCCAACATTTTAAAACGTCTGAACTACTTTGTATGAAATTCATAGTCTCTTCCCCAGTCTCCTGTTGTGGTATTGGTGCACCATGCTTACATCATTGGAGTTTCTGTCTTTAGGATTTGAATGTTGCCACAGAATCATGACTTGTTTTACCTTGTACTATAAATCAGCTTCATGAAAGTCTACCTCCCCACTTCCTATGTACTTCCCCCTTGGATCTTACTCTCTTTTGGGATGTAGCAAGACCTAATAGAGTATAGATAGCACCATGCTCTGAGACGTTCTCACTGATTCTAAGTGGGTTTAATCTGCAACAATTCCTCCACATACTGTGTACTAAACTCATCTTCAGTCTGCAGTACAGAAGCATGTTATTTAATCCATCATTCTCTCATGGATCCTAATTACCTACTGAGATTTTTAAAATTTAATTACAGATTATAATAATTAGGAATTTGAATATTATTGTTTATTGTTTTTAGACTTTCATCTCCAGCATGGTTATAATTCATACTACTGACAGTCAAAATTTAAATGAGATGATATAATATATCATATTAATTACAATTCATATATTATATTATTTATTTATAATAACATACAAATAAAAGGTGAATGAAAACAAAATTTGAAAGCAGCTATAGAATATATAAAGTACTTATTCAATTAAATATTTTTAATACAACATTAAAAAGGATTGGTATCCTTAACTCTGAACCACCAACTGCCACCTAGATTTACTGTAAAATAAATTTTGTTTTAAAGGCAATTTAGTATGTAACAGTAGATATTAAAGAGGTCAACATTTATTAGTGGAGTATGTGATCACCAGAGACAGTAGCTCAACAGCCACCCCACATGTATTGAACAAAATCCAGGAAGAAGTGCCTAAGAACGATGGCTACATCTATTTATTGGCTTTTGCTGCAGAATCATGACAGAACTGGAGTTAGGATATTAGTGTTGGATTGCTATTTCTACTTGGGGTCCCTCCTTGGGACAGGAAAGAAGAGCATTTGTTTCCTTGTTTGCTCTATTATTTGCTTGGTCCCTTGGCTTCCACTCAATCTTGGAAGGTGATGCATATGACTTCTTTCTTTCTTTTTGTTTCTTTCTGGGTTCGTTTGACCCATAGAATAAGATCTGCTTCCCAGGTTACTTGTTTGATGCATACAGTTGCTGTGGATTGAGAAAACAGAAGATGTGTTGGATGCTTGATTCTTTCCTAAATGTTCCCATTAAAAAAATATTGAAGAAATTTGTGTTAGCTCTTCTTTTTCTTTTGGAATATATCTTCAAGATCACAAATTATCTCAATTATTTCACGTCAGATTGGCACAGAGATGGACTTGTTTAACTCTAAAATTGTCAGACTGTCTAGTAGACATTTAAAATTCATGTCTTTTTTTTTTGCATTCTTTAGAAAGAATGCTATATACTTGGAGTTTTCTGTAAGACTTTCACAGATGCCCATGCATGGAATGGCTCAGCAGGTACAAGCATGTAATTCTCTTCTAGAGGACACTTAATTTGGTTTCTGGTAAGCTCACCAATGCCTGTAATTCCAGCTCTAGAAGGTTGATGTTCTGATCTGACTGTTGAGGGCTGTCAAACTGACAAGCACATACCCACACATAGACTCTTGTAAAGTTTCTAGTATTTTTAAAAACTTTGTGCATTGAAACATTCCATCAAAGTTACTCTTTGTTGATACTGAACTCTCAGCACATGAAGTGTTTAGGAATAGAAATGATGAGGCAATCATTCTACACAAGAAAATGGTAGAAAGAGTTCTGCCAGAGGGTACGTCACTGCATCATGTAAGATTTGAGGCTTGTTTTTGTTAACATTCAGCACCAAATCATCAGAGTCTTGTGGACCAGAAACATCACAGAACTACCTTTCAGACAGACTAGAAATGTGTATTTCTATGATGAAGCTATGTCCATTGTGAAACCTACCTCTGCACTCTCTCCACTACTGAGGGCACCTGAATTTCTTCATTCATAAATACTGTCTTAAAACAAAGCTAGTTTCAAATACAATCACACACACACACACACACACACACACACACACACACACACACATGAACACAGAGACACACACACACATACACATATGCACTTAGGTCTGACTTTGACTTCACTTTTATAATGAATTGTGGATGCTTTGTTACTGTCCACATAATCCACTCATTTGTGTGTTTAAGAGGACTTAATAATTCATCCTTAGAAATGATCTTTTACCCATCTAAGGTCATTTAAAAAAGAATTATATATTTTTATGTATGTGAGTGTACTGTTGTTGTCCTAAGATACACAAGAGGAGGGCCTCTGATCTTACAACAGATGGTTGTAAGTCACCATGTGGTTGCTGAGAAATGAACTCAGGATCTCTGAAAGAGCAGTCAGTTCTCTTAACCACTGTGCCATCTCTTCAGTCATGCTAAGGTCATTATTATTTTTTTTACAAGTGATTAGTTTTAAAATTATTTGCAACTGAAAGAAAAGTGAACAAAAGTTTATTTTCATCTTAAGTTTCTATATGTAATGCCTTATTTGAAATTACTCATTTTAAAAACATTCAAAATATAATCTAGATTTCCTATCTATTTTTCATGTGGCTTTTCTAACGGACTTCATGTTACATGAAAGGTAAATATTCAAAAGATAACTAAAATATTCACAATGGTACAGTAGTTTTCATGACCCTAATTCATGTGATGTTTCTCTTGCATCTTGTGTTACTCTAGTACTGTGTGTAATTCTCCACACTGCAATTATAGTCCTGTCTTGTTAGCATTTTCTAAGATTTCCATCCTTAGTTTTCATGACTTTGACATTTTGAAAGATTTGCCAATTAGTTTGGAGACTGTCTCTCAGTCAGATTTGTCTGAGACTTCATAACTAAATTCAGAGGTGATGCTGATTCCTTTTCAGTATATAACACCAGGCAGTAAATGTTCCCAAAGTACCACACCTTTAACGATGTCCTTTTGATCAGTAGTCCAAGTATCTTCTGAAAGTTTCTATAGGTGAAAGTTTCTCTGTCCCTCTTTGATCAAATTTGGGAGTGAGATGAAAGGTACATGGGTCATTAGCAACGAGGTACCTGAAGGAATAATAACTTCACTAATTTTCTCTACAATAAAATCCATCATTTTATTTAACACCAACAGCTAATCATACAGACTTATTTATTTCAGGAGAAATTTCTCTATAAATTTAATAATTTAATCTTATAGTACCCTATTTTTCATATGGGTTTTCTAACGAACTTCATGTTACAATGTAGCTCTTTTATTCTCATTCTCAATTTGATTAATCCCCATCTTTCCCCACGTCTTTACCTATCATTTACTGATATTAAAGCACAAAGCTTTGTAATATTTTGTTATTCTTTCATATTTATATATCATGCCACGTAATAAATGGCATTAAGTTATTAAAATCAGGATGTAATATCCATAAGATACATATGTATTAAATATTAGTGATTCAGAATTTTTTCTAAATTTTGAAAAGGGAACACTGTTTGAAGCATATTATATTTGTACTAACACAGAAGTAATGTATATTTGTAGAGAGGGAATATCAGTAATTCTTAGGAATATGGATATAAGATAATCAATGTACTTTGGTTAAATATAATGAATAAATACATAAAAATTAATGTGATCAATTCACAGGTAAAATATTTATCAACAAAGCAAAATTTAACACTACGAATGTTATATTATCTCAAAAGCAGAAGGGAAAAATACATATAAATTTATTAAGAAAATTAATTGGCCACATCAAGATGAAAACTCTTAATAAATAAGACAAGAAGTAACACTTTTCCACTTGGTCAGGGAATGGCACAAAATCATTCTGGGCATTTTTCTTTATTATTGTTTTTATCTTTATTAACTTGAGTATTTCTTATTTACATTTCGATTGTTATTCCCCTTCCCGGTTTCCAGGCCAACATCCCCCTAAGCCCTCCCCCATCCTTTCTGTAATGGCTTCCCCTCCCCATCCTCCCCCCATTACCACCCTCCCCCCAACAATCACGTTCACTGGGGGTTCAGTCTTGGCAGGACTAAGGGCTTCCCCTTCCACTGGTGCTCTTACTAGGCTATTCACTGCTACCTATGAGGTTGGAGACCAGGGTCAGTCCATGTATAGTCTTTGGGTACTGGCTTAGTCCCTGGAAGCTCTGGTTGGTTGGTATTGTTATTCATATAGGGTCTCGAGCCCCTTTAAGCTCTTCCAGTCCTTTCTCTGATTCCTTCAACGGGGGTCTTGTTCACAGTTCAGTGGTTTGCTGCTGACATTCGCCTATGTATTTGCTGTATTCTGGGTGCGTCTCTCAGGAGAGATCTACATCTGGTTCCTGTCAGCTTGCACTTCTTTGCTTTACCCATCTTATCTAGTTTGGTGGCTGTATATGTATAGGCTACGAGTGGGGCAAGTTCTAAATGAGTGTTCCTTCTGCCTCTGTTCTAAACTTTGCCTCTCTATTCCCTGCCAAGGGTATTCTTGTTCCCCTTTTAAAGAAGGAGTAAAGCATTCACATTTTGGTCATCCTTCTTGAGTTTCATGTGTTCTGTGCATCTTGGGTAATTCAAGCATTTGGGCTAATAGCCAATTATCAATGAGTGCATGCCATGTGTGTTTTTTTGTGATTGGGTTACCTCACTCAGGATGATATTTTCCAGTTCCATCCATTTGCCGATGAATTTCATAAAGTCATTGTTTTTGATAGCTGAGTAATATTCCATTGTGTAGATGTACCACGTTTTCTGTATCCATTCCTCTATTGAAGGGCATCTGGGTTCTTTCCAGCTTATGGCTATTATAAATAAGACTGCTATGAACATAGTGGGGCATGTGTCTTTGTTATATGTTGGGGCATCTTTTGGGTATATGCCCAAGAGAGGTATAGCTGGGTCATCAGGTGGTTCAATGTCCAATTTTCTGAGGAACCTCCAGACTGATTTCCAGAATGCTTGTACCAGTCTGCAATCCCACCAACAATGGAGGGTTGTTCCTCTTTCTCCACATCAGCGCCAGCATTTGCTGTCACCTGAGTTTTTGATCTTAGTGATTCTCACTGGTGTGAGGTAAAATCTCAGGGTTGTTTTGATTTGCATTTCCCTTATGACTAGAGATGTTGAACATTTCTTTAGGTGTTTCTCAGCCATTTGTCATTCCTTAGCTGTGAATTCTTTGTTTACCTCTGAACCCCAATTTTTAATAGGGTTATTTGACTCCCTGCGGTGTAACTTCTTGAGTTCTTTGTATATTTTGGATATAAGCCCTCTATCTGTTCTAGAATTGGTAAAGATCTTTTCCCAATCTGTTGGTTGCCATTTTGTCCTAACAACAGTGTCCTTTGACTTACAGAAGCTTTGCATTTTTATGAGATCCCATTGTCGATTCTTGATCTTAGAGCATAAGCCATTGGTGTTTTATTCAGGAAATTTTCTCCAGTGCCCATGTGTTCAAGATGCTTCCCCACTTTTTCTTCTGTTAGTTTGAGTGTATCTGGTTTGATGTGGAGGTCCTTGATCCACTTGGACGTAAGCTTTGTACAGGGCGATAAGTATGGATCGATCTGCATTCTTCTCTTGCACCATTTGCTGAAAATGCTATCTTTTTTTCCATTGGATGATTTTGGCACCTTTGTCAAAAATCAAGTGACCATAGGTGTGTGGGTTCATTTCTGGGTTTTCAATTCTATTCCACTGGTCTATCTGTCTGTCTCTGTACCAATACCATGCATTTTTTATAAATATTGCTCTGTAATACTGCTTGAGTTCACGGATAGTGATTTTCCCCAGAAGTCCTTTTAATGTTGAGAATAGTTTTAGCTATCCTGAGTTTTTTGTTATTCCAGATGAATTTGCAAATTGTTCTGTCTAGCTCTCTGAAGAATTGGATTGGTATTTTGATGGAGATTGCATTGAATCTCTAGATCATTTTTGGTACAATGGCCATTTTTACTACCTTAATCGTGCTAATCCATGAGCATGGGAGATCTTTCCATCTTCTGAGGTCTTCTTCAATTTCTTTCTTCAGAGGCTTGAAGTTCTTATCATACAGATCTTTTACTTGCTTGGTTAAAGTCACACTGAGGTATTTTATATTATTTGGGACTATTAGGAAGGGTGTCGTTTCCATAATTTCTTTCTCGGCTTGTTTCTCTTTTGTGTAGAGGAAGGTTACTGATTTATTTGAGTTAATTTTATACCCAGCCATTTAGCTGAAGGTGTTTATCAGGTTTAGTAGTTCTCTGGTAGAACTTTTGAGATCACATAAATATACTATCATATCATCTGCAAACAGTGATATTTTGACTTCTTCTTTTCCAATCTCTATCCCCTTGATCTCCTTTTGTTGTTTGATTGCTCTGGCTAGAACTTCAAGAACTATATTGAATAAATACGGAGAGAGTAGGCAGGCTTGTCTAGTCCCTGATTTTAGTGGGATTGCTTCAAGTTTCTCTCCATTTAGTTTAATGTTAGCGACTGGTTTGCTGTATATGGCTTTTATAAGTTTAGGTATGGGCTTTGAATTCCTACTCTTTCCAGGACTTTTATCATGAAGGGGTATTGAATTTTGTCAAATGCTTTCTCAGCATCTAATGAATGATCATGTGGAATTGTTCTTTCATTTTATTTATATAATGGATTACGTTGATGGTTTTCCATATATTAAACCATCCCTGCATGCCTGGGATGAAGCTTACTTGATCATGGTGGATGATTCTTTGATGTGCTCTTGAATTCAGTTTGCAAGAATTTTATTGAGTATTTTTATGTCGATATTCATAAGAGAAATTGGTCTGAAGTTCTCTTTCTTTGTTGGGTCTTTCTGTGGTTTAGGTATAAGAGCAATTGTGGCTTCATAGAAGGAATTTGTTAGCGCTCCATGTGTTTCAATTTTGTGGAATAGTTTGGATAGTATTGGTATGAGGTCTTCTATGACGGTTTGATAGAATTCTGCACTGAACCTGTCTGGACCTGGGCTCTTTTTGATTGGGAAAACTTTAATGACTGCTTCTATTTCATTAAGAGTTATTGGGTTGTTTAAATGGTTTGTCTGTTCCTAATTTAACTTTGGTACCTCGTATCTGTCTAGGAAATTGTCCATTTCCTGCAGATTTTCAAGTTTTGTTGAATATGGGCTTTTGTAGTAGGATCTGATGATTTGTTGAATTTCCCCTGATCTGGAGTTATATCTCCCTTTTCATTTCTGATTTGGTTAATTTGGACACATTCTCTTTGTCTTCTGGTTAGTCTGGCTAAGGGTTTATATATCTTGTTGACTTTCTCAAAGAACCAACTTTTGGTTCTGTTGGTTTTTTCTATGGTCCTTTTTCTTTCTACTTGGTTGATTTCAGCTCTGAGTTTGATTATTTCCTCCCTTCTACTCCTCATGGGTATATTTGCTTCTTTTTGTTCTAGAGCTTTTAGGTGTGCTGTCAAGCTGCTGATAGATGCTCTCTCCTGTTTCTTTCTGCAGACACTCACAGCTATGAGTTTCTGCTTAGCACAACTTTCATTTTGTTCCATAAGTTTGGGTAGTTGTACCTTCATTTTCATTAAATTCTAAGAAGTCTTTAATTTCTTTCTTCATTTCTTCCTTGACCAGGTTATCATTGAGTAGAGCATTGTTCAACTTCCATGTATATGTGGACGTTTTCCCTTATTGTTATTGAAGAACAGTTTTAGCCTGTGGTGGTCTGATAGGATGCATGGAATTATTTCTATCTTTCTGTATCTGTTGAGGCCTGTTTATGACCAATTATATGGTCAGTTTTGGAGGAAGTACCATGAGGAGCTGAGAAGAAGTTATATCCTTTTGTTTTAGGATAGAATGTTCTATAAATATTTGTTAAGTATATTTGGTTCATAATTTCTCTTAGTTTGTCTCTGTATCTGTTTAATTTCTGTTTTCATGATCTGTCCATTGATGAGAGTGGGGTGTTGAAATCTCCTACTATTATTGTGTGAGGTGCAATGTGTGTTTTGAGCTTTAGTAAGGTTTCTTTTATGTATGTATGTGCCCTTGTATTTGGGGCATAGATATTTAGGATTGAGAGTTCATCTTGGTGGATTTTTCCTTTGATGAATATGAAGTGTCCTTCCTTATCTTTTTGATGAATTTTAGTTGAAAATTGATTTTATTTGATATTAGAATGGCTACTCCAGCTTGCTTCTTCTGACCATTTGCTTGGAAAGTTGTTTTTTAGCCTTTCACTCTGAGGTATTGTCTGTCTTTGTCTCTAAGATGTTTTTCCTGTAGGCAGCAGAATGCAGGGTCCTCATTGAGTATCCAGTTTGTTAATCTATGTCTTTTTATTGGGGAGTTGAGACCATTGATGTTGAGAGATATTAAACAATAGTTATTATTGCTTCCTGTTATATTCATATTTGAATGTGAGAGTATGTTTGTGTGCTTCTCTTCTCCTTGTTTTGTTGCCAAGATGATTACTTTCTTGCTTTTTCTAGGGTGTAGCTTGCCTCCTTATGTTGCGCTATACCATTTATTATCCTTTGTAGCACTAAATTTGTAGAAAGATATTGTGTAAATTTGGTTTTGTCAAGGAATATCTTGGTTTCTACAGCTATGTTAATTGAGAGTTTTTCTGGGTACAGTAACCTAGGCTGGCATTTGTGTTCTCTGAGTGTCTGTATGACATCTGTCCAGGATCTTCTGGCTTTCATAGTCTCTGGTGAGAAGTCTGGTGTGATTCTGATAGGTCTGCCTTTGTATGTTACTTGAAGTTTCTCCCTTACTGCTTTTAATATTCTTTCTTTATTATGTGCATTTGATGTTTTGACTATTATATGCTTACATTCTTAGCAGGTAAACAGAAACTGGAACCAAAAGCTGACATCAAAGAAGTTATCTTCCAGGTGTTACCCTGCATGGGCAAACAGAAAGGCCAGGATGTTCCTTGAGAAGAACAGAGTCTTTCACATGCATTAGCAAGGCTCAGTAGGGGGTCACTTCTGAGGAACCCAGTAGGGTCCAACAGGTGGAGAAAGGACCCAGATCCTGATGGGCTTGAATGGCCAAGGTAGTTGGGATGGCTATCTGTAGGCAAATTTATCTTATCTAGGTGAATGGTTTATATCCTTATCAATTGGTTGTAAATTTATTGTGTGTAGGTATTGTGGATTGAGAATTTGACATATAAATCTCATTGTTGGGGTACAGTTTGTTGAGTTTTGATTTTAACGGTTTTATACCACAGTTTATAGCATAATTATTAGGGGACGGATGTTGGAATTGTTAACAGAATCTACAGTAAGAGAACCACGAGATTGGTGGTCTCTGTATGAAACTGGTCTGGCAGCAACCCGCCTGGGTCAGAGAGAAACTTTGGGGACAGCTTTGTGCCAGTGAGATAAATTAGCACTAGTTCCAAGTCACAGCTAGCTACCTCCAGATAGCTTTTTATTTTTTACAACACACATGATTTAAACCCACTTTAAAAGGATAGGGAACTTATAGACATCTCTTTAGAAAATAATATTTTTCCACAGACTCTCTTTTGAAAATTATCTTTTTAACAAATATAATTCTGCTTATTTGGGAGTATCTTATCCTTCTTTTATATGTGTGCATTCTGCCTTTATTCTAAAGTGTTTAGATCTCTTTTCTCAAATATGTGTCAGTTCTGTGAGTAAGCAATTTGAATCCTCTTTCCCACTTGAACTCTGTCATACACACCATTACCTGGGTCATCCTATTCTCTGGAGGCACTAGAACTTTATTCTCTCATGTAGCTGAAGCATAACAACATTTATTCAGCAACTTCCAATTACATTCTCTTACTCACCCAGCTTCTAGGAAGCATTATTCCATTCTCAACTGTTATACTGTCAACTTTCTAGATTACATATAAATTATAAGGAAATGATACTCTCATCATCAGTTGACTTTTGTGCCATGTTGAGACATAAAGTGACCTGAGAGAATGATTCAACAAAATCTATTGTGAGTAGTTAGACTACTCCAGCACATACAGATGAAAAGTATTTGCTGGATGAAACGTCCAACATTTAAGGAGAGGTAATAATAAGTATTTTTATCATATTTTATTGGCATCTACCTTTAAGATCTTACATATTTGGAAACTGCACATACATGTGTATGCATATATATATGTATATATATGCATGTAATCGTTAATTCTTATGAGTTTGAGTCGGTCCCTTTATTGCAATATTAACCATTTTTATTATTCATTCTATTGGACAAATTACAGTCTTACGTGATCTTTCAAAAGTCTTGTAAAGCATTCCTTCAATAGATTAAAGGATCTTCAGGAACCTTAGAGGTCTCTGTACCTCTTAAAATATTCATTCTGAGGACCAAGCTTCTGATACAACTTCTTTAGCTAAGTATTGGTGAGGTTGACTTCGGATGTCAAGTGAATTCCTTGTCAGCAGTACATAAATATTACTATGCTTAAAAACATATATAGTAAATACCCTTTAGAAGATACCATTTTAAGCAAACTTTTCAAAGTGTCTTTATCATTATTTTAATATTTAGCATCCATAATAAATATAGTAATATGAATACCGAGAGCAATCCTTGTTGAGATTCTTTGACTAGTAAAATCTAAATTTTCAGGCATCAGAACCTCCTCACTCCCATCTTCATTGGTCTAATTAAAAATGAACTGAAGCTATGATTCTCAAAAGTTGGCAGAATTACAGTTTCTGTTGTGGACAGAAAATTATACCATATTTTAAGAAAAATAGTTAGCTATATTTGAAATATAAAACTTAAAAATTTCTACATTCTCCTGAGAGACACACCAGAGTACAGCAAATACAGAGGCGAATGTCAGCAGCAAACCACTGAACTGAGAATAAGACCCCCGTTGAAGGAATCACAAAAAGAACTGGAAGAGCTTGAAGGGGCTGAGACCCCATATGAACAACAATGCCAAACAACCAGAGCTTCCAGGGACTAAGCCACTACCTAAAGACTATGCATGGACTGACCCTGGACTCTGACCTCATAGGTAGCAATGAATATCCTAGTAAGAGCACCAGTGGAAGGGGAAGCCCTGGGTCCTGCTAAGACTGAACCCCAGTGAACGTGATTGTTGGGGGAAGGGAGGTAATGGGGGAAGAATGGGGAGGGGAACACCCATAAGGAGGGGAGGGGGAGGGATTAGGGGGATGTTTGCCCGGAAACCGGGAAAGGGAATAACATTCAAAATGTAAATAAGAAATATTCAAGTTAATAAAAAAAAAAAAGAAAAAAGAAAAAGAAACAGACTACAATGTCAGACTCTGGGGTGTCATTACAATGTGCTGTTTGCATTCAAATTCCATATAACTCTTAAGCAACTGATGTGTTTGTTTATGAGCATAAGAATGCACTTTATTTTTTAGCTAATAAAAAAAAGTTTAAGCACCCAAACAAAAAAAATTTCTACATTCGAATATCTCTAAGAGGTGATTTAATTACCACCTCAACTAGGTTCTTTTTGAAGGAGTCAGCTCAAAATTCCTCATATGATGTATAATTTTATTGGTATATGAATTATGGCTAAAATGAATTCTATATAGATAAATATAAAACATCAGTAAGGACTTATAAATGGAATGAACTAGAAAATCTTGTTTTTTTAAGTTGCCAAAAATATATTTATTCAAAAATATTTCCATTCCAATGCTTTCAATAGAGTTCATCATCATTGAATCAATGGCATTAAGAGGCTGTTGTGTAGTTAATTTCAATGTATGAGTAACCATAGTCTACCAGTTTCTATATGGAAGTGAATGGATACTACATATAGTTCTTACTTCTGTCTCCTATATCTTAGTGCATTCTTTCACTGTAAAGTTTTGAAGAATCCCTTATCATTGTGCTACTCCAACTCTGCCAGTACCCACATTCAGATAGCACTTTTCCAGGAAGCCTCTGTGCTGGCTTATGACAGAAGGTCTATTTACAGCAAGTAACTTAGCATTATTACTGATGGTAAATGTGTTGAGCCTACATCAAGGGGTATCATAGACCAAGAGGGAGTTCAAATTTGACTCTCTGTCTCTCTGTCTCTTTTATCTATCCCTAACAGAGGACTTTGCTCTATATTTTATATTTTTAGTTGTGACTCTAGCCTTTAATGGCTAATCCATCTCTCCAGCCTTCTCTGTATCTTTTAAACAGCACAGAAAATGTGGCATGGGACAGCAATGTGCTCCAGGTCTTAGAGACACTTTTACAAAATTCAATGGTAGATGGCTCCTGAGAAACCTCCGTGGTTCACTCTGGCATCCACATGCATGCACATACATGTGTACCTGTACAAATGCATACATATGCAATGAATAATTTGTGTTTTGTCAACTTTTACAAGTGAAAAAATAACTTTTCTGACTCCTCACGACATAGAAAAGCATGCAAAACATAAGCATATGTAATCAACCTATATGGCTTCGAAAATTTGTTAGATAATTATACTATTGCTCTCAATGCCGCTGCTTTTAGTAGGTAGTATTATATTTATTTAATTATATTTTATTAATTTTTAAATTTATAATTTATTTATATTTGATTCACACACACACACACACACACACACACACACACACACACACACACACACACATGCACACAGTGGTAGGAGGAACTGACCTGAGCCTGGCAGTGTTGCTCATGTCTTTAAGTCCAGCACTTGAAAGGCAGAGACAGATAGATCCCAGTGTTTGAAGCCAGTGTGGTCTATGGATTCTGCAGAGAAACCCTCTCTTCAAAAACAAATCAGAGCAATAAATAGATTAAAAATGATGGAAAGAAACAAAAAAGAGGTAAGAACGGAAGGAAGGGAGGGAGGGAGGGAGCTGAAAAACCCCTGGCATGTCTGTGTCTCTGTACATTCAGCACTAGGGTATGGTGATAGACAGATCTTGGGAACTTCCTGGCTGTCCAACTGAAGTTGTACTGACTCACAGCAATGAGGTGGAAAACACGAGGCTAGTGTGGCACTTCTCAACCTGCGGTTAGCAATCACTTTGGGAATTAAAAGACACTTTCACAGAGGTTGCCTAAGAAAGCACAGGTATTTATGTTATAGTTTATATAGCAGCAAAGTTGAATATGACATAGCAACAAAACTATTTAAAGATGTGGTTCACCAGAGCATACAGAAAGCTGAGAACCAATGGGCTAGAGGAAGCACACAATGCTCTCCTCTGACTTGTGCATTCATGCTTAAGTATGTGAGCATGTGCCATTCCCATGCACATACCCATCACACACACACACACACACACACACACACACACACACACACATGCACACATACACACACAGGGGAGAGAGAGAGAGAGAGAGAGAGAGAGAGAGAGAGAGAGAAAGAGAGAGAGAGAGAGAGATGTTGTCTGAAGGAGGCTCTAACTGTCCACACGGAACTTAAGTTTCTGACAGTTGTCAGGGTAATGACGTATGAAGTCACATGAAACACATGTTCACATGGTGGGGAAATAGGTGATTATATTCATATCCAATTGTGCTGCAGATGAAAGACTTTGGATTGCTGGGATAGGAAGAAATCCCATCTCAATGAAACAATCATACTAAAGGGTTTATCTTCCCCTTAAAATAATAGCAAAATTGTGGGCTATGGACTTCATATAGACATCATATTTGTCAATTTTAATTTATTTTAATAAATCTCTATATTAGACTTTCCATTCAATTTGAAATAGATATTAAACATTAATGAGGAGTTTTGAACTATAATTAATTCACATATTTGAATACACATAAGAGTCCAGGGGGAGGAGTTATATGTCATTGGATATTGTATGTAGGCTAATAAGAAATAAGACAAAAAGACACTAAGTACATTATTTAGGTATCTTTTTCTGAAGTTACTTTAGAAAGCTTTCATTAAATCCAAAATACATCAGTTAAGCATCACAGCACCAGGCTTATCAAGCTTAGAACTTTATATCTAGAAAATATTTTCAAAACTATCAATATAAGATGCAAAAAAGTTTCCCTCATAAAGTTTGATATAATTCATACTTATATTTTATACTAAAGTCAAACATGACATTTTCACATATTCCCAAAGAGAAATGTCTTCAGTAACAGTTTTAAAAATGATGTCTTCACCCTTTGGTGCTTTGACTCCCAAAGTATTTGATTTCTTCTCAGTGTATCTTCACTACAGTATCCAGATGCAGAATTTTTCAGAACTTTCAGGAATAAACAACAAATTAGCATGTAAGAATGTTACATGAGGGAAATGACAGAATCTGGAGATGAGCAGCAGACTGTTGCTTTTTATTACAAAATACTGGGCCCTCTCTTTCTCACTAGTGCTGATATCAGTGACTTTAGTGTTATATGCTGCTAACATGTGACTGCAAAACCCAAGTATCCCCTTGATTTGAAACCTCAATGGATAAATATATGTCTGCAGACCCAGCTGATAGTGAGTTTCTCTTCCTGATAAACTGGGTTTAAGTCTTAGAGATATATAGTAGATAAAATAGATTTTCTCAGAACAGATAATACTGGAAATCAACTTTGTTGCTCCTCATTTTACTTATTTACATCCTTCAAGCATGAAGTTGAAATCACAGAATAACATACCAAATACAAATTTAATAATTTACAGTCACACCTCTGTTCATATATACTCCCTTTTTAAACATGGGAAGCATGAGGCATGAACAGGAGAACAGGGATGAAAACTACTACCAAAACAAAAGCACTCTTAAAACAATATGACAAAAGAGGAGTTTGTGTGGCACAAACTTTAATTTGAATTTGAATTGTACCTGCTAATTAAAATAAATTATAGTGTGCATGTGATCTCTAGACAGTGCAATTCCTTTCACAAAAGGAAAATGATTTCACTGAACTGTGTGGGAAGAGGAGACACTTTGAATAAAAGGTAGTTCCAAGAATAGAATGTTATTTGAACCTCAGATGAGAATGCGAAATACATTTTGACAGATTGTATATCAACATTCAGTTCAATGGTATTTCATGCACGTATTTCCCTCTTTGCAGAAGATATTAGAATAAACTTACAGCCCCATTATTCCTTCCATTTCCTATATTTCTTTTTAAAGTACATTTTATGGTTGTGTCAGGTTGTGATCGTAGGCTGGTATTTATAGCAAGCTGTGAACATTATCTTGAATACATGCTCTCTGTGGGAAGCCAGCCTATCAGGTTCTCTTAAACTGGCTGTGTTGGATTTATTGGAACAAAATAGAAAATGAAAATGTAAAGAGACTATTTATATGCAGCGGTCCAATGTCTGTGGATGGGCAGACAGGTGCATTGGATGGTGGGATGTATGTACACATGTAAATATGATGTACATTAACATTTGCACACATATAGACGTACTTATTTCTAATCAAGAAAAAGTTTCATGAAGGTGAAAACAGCAGTTGCGGCTACTGAGTTCTGCGTGATAGACCATAATTCTCTTGAAATGCTTTCACTCTTTCTCCGTAAGCGCTCACTTTGTAAGTCAGACATTGCTGACTCTTCTGTGAGATGCACAGTGCAGTACTACACAGGTCAGACAGCTTCCCCACAGTCCAACAACGAGGAGAGGACAGAAGCAATATTTATTTTAAGATGATCTGCTGCAAAGTAAGTGCATGCTGTGCTTCACTCAGAGGACAGGGAAAGTGTGAGGGAGGGGACAGAAGAAAACTGTGGAAGGAGCTCCTGAGGACCACAGCCAAGTAGAAATCAAAAGAGTAAAAATTGGTCTCAGGATGGGTGGCCTGTGTCTTGTGTCTAAACTCACAAACTTTTTGCTACATTACAATATTTAAAAATAAAATGATTGTGTACGTGTTTTTAAAGGTCTGAGGCTATTTTTATAAGCTATCTGTAAAGCATCCCCGCTGTATTAAAAGGTGAACTGATGAAAACACTGATGTTAAATGCATGGTGTATGAAATTCTCATGTAGCAGTTTTCTTAGAGATCAAAATATTCCATCAAAGCAGAAAGCTCCTAAGACACCTGCCGTTTACATGGACTTGTTTTAAGAGGAGGGAAAAGCTTCCATCCTAAGCTAAGGAAGTAAACAAATCAAAATAGCATCAGGAAGTAGCTGAAAATGATAGTATTCTAGACTTCCCATCCCAAATTGTGTCTGAGCAGTAAGTAAAAGATCCTCTCAAGCAAGGTGAACTTCCCTAAATATGCCCATACCAAGAGAGCTGCTTGGAAGACAGAATAGGCAAATAAAAGGCTCTAAACTAAAGTGTCTGCAAAGGGCACCATGCAGCCTGGTGACCTGCTTGCAGGCCACCCAGTGTGCTTTAGGTTTACAGCTCTGATGAGGTGTTGCTCATGCTGTGGTAGGCTCTGGTGACGCAGCCATCTTTGCGTCATTTCCGCCTCACAGATTCCTATAAGAAACTTCAGGAAAACTCATCACTTCACTGTGTTGGAATTTTGTAATAGCCATATTTTAGTCTTTCATTGATTCTCTATCAGTAGTGTAACATCTGAATAAATGAAAGCTTCTACGAATGTGTTTGGTGGTCTAGGAAGATGTCTTCTGGCTGTTAAATGCAGGTTATAAGGTTGGAGGATGTGAAAAACTTGAACAATGATAGAAAAATGATTTAAGGAACATGGGAGGAATAAAAAATGCTTCAGATTTCTATTCCTTGTGATTCTACTGTTGTAATGATACTTCAAAGTTCAGAGCATTAAACAGTAATAATACTAAGACAATTGAAATACCTCTCTTTTCGTAAACTTAAAAAGATTCTTATAAGCTTCAGGGAACACACTTGAATCCACCTTTCTCAGGTCTAAAGGACTCAAGATAGGTACTGTCAACCAACAGACTGTTTCCTTCCCCACCTGCCTCTTCCTTATGGTGGGTTCTATTTCCCTTTCTCTGATCCTGGTGCTTTCTCCCTCCTTTTACTACCAAGACCACAGGCCTAATAGTTTCATGTGTACACATAACAAGACAAAGGGTTTCTCCATAAACTCCTTAACTTTATCTTATTCAATATGGGTATATATATAGTGCGACATCTTTCCAAGTCTAGGTATTTTTTCCTAGAACCTGCCTCTAGGACAGCTCTGAAGCAGATATCTGCAGTTGCTTCATCTGTACCTTCATGTTCCTAGCTCCAGATAGTCCTACATCCTGGACAACAAATAAAGCATCCTGCTCTTCCTGGACTTGGCCAACATTCTAATTATTTGCCTCAGACCCATAATGGCATCCAAATATCAGCAGGAAGTAGTCATAGATGATTTAATCACCCCTTATTCATGCATTATCAACAGAAGGCTGGGATGTTAGTGTTCAGACCTGGGACAAACAAGTGAGGTGCTTATTTTTCACACCACAATGGAGCTGGTCACTAGGTTCTCACAGAATCAATCAGTCCCTACATGATAGATTCTGCCTTTTACCCTGAACTTTCCAGCCCAGCAGATTCGCTTCCCCTCCCCCAGAGGCTATTTCCTATGTTATCTAAACATTTTTGTCTTTTCTTTCTTCTCTATTCCTTCCCTGTTTCTGCCTTTTCTCTCTCCCAGTCTGTGCAAGCTTTTCCCCTTTTTCTCTCATTCTCTTCCCTCTCCCCTCTTTTCCCCTTCTCATTTCTTTCCTTGGAACAGTGAACCATGCCGGAGAGCTGCTTCCCTATAAGCTTGCCTTTATACACTCTGATACAGCTTTAATTGGCCGTTAAACCAGCAAAGAATAGTTTATCAACAAGTACTTAAACATCTGCAGCAAATAGTAACAGACATAAGGGAAGAGATAGACTTGACTACAAACTTTTTCCTCAAACACCAGCACCTGCCTTGTGCCTTGTACTAGTGTATAGATTATTCATACAGAATACAAACAAACACATACATTTTTAAAGTACTGTGTTTAAGGACCAGACACCTGCAAGACACAGATCCAGTAGCCCAGAACAACCTTATTGTCAGCTTGTGGAACCTTGACTTTGGTACACACTAGGACCAGTCTTACAGAAAGTGAGGTTATATCAATTTTCTTTCAAATACAGACACAGTAGGAGAATTCAAACACGTGGGAATTTTGAAATTATGAAAATGCACAAGAAACCAGCATATCAAAGAAGAAATCAAGACATGTTAAGAAATTAAAACCATGTTAAGATAAGAAAGAAAAAAAACAGACCCGATATATCAAGGTAAAACACTGGGAAATAGTGAAAGTGGCCCTCAGAGTTAACCTCCTCAAGGATGAAGTGGGAAACTGAAAAGGAAGGACTGCAATCATCAGCTGTCAGCATCACCACTTGATAAATGAGGCTGCCTTCATTTTGGGCTTAGACGCCAACTTGTTATAGAGACAAACTAGAAACAGTTCTGTTTATGATTAAATCTGATTTTCAAGGAATGGATTATGTCCTCCTCTGACTTCAGCTATTTCTGGGCTGCTTACTCCAGGGCATAGCAACCAAGACTCTCTTCCAAAAGGTTCTTGTAACTGTCTTGTTATGTTTCTGTTCTACTTCTCTAAGTGCAATGATTTGACTGCCAAATTCCTCACTTAGAAACACTGAGCTATAAAGATTCCTAACTTCCCTATATCTGATGCTGATCTCTTGAAATACACCTTTGAGAGAGTCAGCCTGACATCAAGAATATTCAAGTCGGGGCTGGGGATTTAGCTCAGTGGTAGAGCGCTTGCCTAGGAAGCGCAAGGTCCTGGGTTCGGTCCCGAGCTCCGAAAAAAAGAACCAAAAAAAAAAAAAAAGAATATTCAAGTCGACAAAACCAAATTTACACAATATCTTTCTACAAATCCAGCACTACAAAGGATAATAAATGGTAAAGCCCAACATAAGGAGGCAAGCTATACCCTAGAAGAAGCAAGAAACTAATCGTCTTGGCAACAAAACAAAGAGAATGAAAGCACACAAACATAACCTCACATCCAAATATGAATATAACGGGAAGCAATAATCACTATTCCTTAAAATCTCTCAATATCAATGGCTTCAACTCCCCAATAAAAAGACATAGATTAACAAACTGGATACGCAACGAGGACCCTGCATTCTGCTGCCTACAGGAAACACACCTCAGACACAAAGACAGACACTACCTCAGAGTGAAAGGCTGGAAAACAACTTTCCAAGAAAATGGTCAGAAGAAGCAAGCTGGAGTAGCCATTCTAATATCAAATAAAATCAATTTCCAACTAAAAGTCATCAAAAAAGATAAGGAAGGACACTTCATATTCATCAAAGGAAAAATCCACCAAGATGAACTCTCAATCCTAAATATCTATGCCCCAAATACAAGAGCACCTACATACGTAAAAGAAACCTTACTAAAGCTCAAAACACACATTGAACCTCACACAATAATAGTGGGAGATTTCAACACCCCACTCTCATCAATGGACAGATCATGGAAACAGAAATTAAACAGAGATGTAGACAGACTAAGAGAAGTCATGAGCCAAATGGACTTAACGGATATTTATAGAACATTCTATCCTAAAGCAAAAGGATATACCTTCTTCTCAGCTCCTCATGGTACTTTCTCCAAAATTGAGCATATAATTGGTCAAAAAACGGGCCTCAACAGGTACAGAAACATAGAAATAATCCCATGCGTGCTATCGGACCACCACGGCCTAAAACTGGTCTTCAATAACAATAAGGGAAGAATGCCCACATATACGTGGAAATTGAACAATGCTCTACTCAATGATAACCTGGTTAAGGAAGAAATAAAGAAAGAAATTAAAAAATTTTAGAATTTAATGAAAATGAAGATACAACATACTCAAACTCATGGGACACAATGAAAGCTGTGCTAAGAGGAAAACTCATAGCGCTGAGTGCCTGCAGAAAGAAACAGGAAAGAGCATATGTCAGCAGCTTGACAGCACACCTAAAAGCTCCAGAACAAAAAGAAGCAAATACACCCAGGAGGAGTAGAAGGCAGGAAATAATCAAACTCAGAGCTGAAATCAACCAAGTAGAAACAAAAAGGACCATAGAAAGAATCAACAGAACCAAAAGTATCTATCTTGATTCAACAAGATAGATAAACCCTTAGCCAGACTAACGAGAGGACACAGAGAGTGCGTCCAAATTAACAAAATCAGAAATGAAAAGGGAGACATAACTACAGATTCAGAGGAAATTCAAAAAATCATCAGATCTTACTATAAAAACCTATATTCAACAAAATTTGAAAATCTTCAGGAAATGGACAATTTCCTAGACAGATACCAGGTATCGAAGTTAAATCAGGAACAGATAAACCGGTTAAACAACCCCATAACTCCTAAGGAAATAGAAGCAGTCATTAAAGGTCTCCCAACCAAAAAGAGCCCAGGTCCAGACGGGTTTAGTGCAGAATTCTATCAAACCTTCATAGAAGACCTCATACCAATATTATCTAAACTATTCCACAAAATTGAAACAGATGGAGCCCTACCGAATTCCTTCTACGAAGCCACAATTACTCTTATACCTAAACCACACAAAGACACAACAAAGAAAGAGAACTTCAGACCAATTTCCCTTATGAATATCGACGCAAAAATACTCAATAAAATTCTGGCAAACCGAATTCAAGAGCACATCAAAACAATCATCCACCATGATCAAGTAGGCTTCATCCCAGGCATGCAGGGATGGTTTAATATACGGAAAACCATCAACGTGATCCATTATATAAACAAACTGAAAGAACAGAACCACATGATCATTTCATTAGATGCTGAGAAAGCATTTGACAAAATTCAACACCCCTTCATGATAAAAGTCCTGGAAAGAATAGGAATTCAAGGCCTATACCTAAACATAGTAAAAGCCATATACAGCAAACCAGTTGCTAACATTAAACTAAATGAGAAACTTGAAGCAATCCCACTAAAATCAGGGACTAGACAAGGCTGCCCACTCTCTCCCTACTTATTCAATATAGTTCTTGAAGTTCTAGCCAGAGCAATCAGACAACAAAAGGAGATCAAGGGGATACAGATCGGAAAAGAAGAGGTCAAAATATCACTATTTGCAGATGACATGATAGTATATTTAAGTGATCCCAAAAGTTCCACCAGAGAACTACTAAAGCTGATAAACAACTTCAGCAAAGTGGCTGGGTATAAAATTAACTCAAATAAATCAGTTGCCTTCCTCTATACAAAAGAGAAACAAGCCGAGAAAGAAATTAGGGAAATGACACCCTTCATAATAGACCCAAATAATATAAAGTACCTCGGTGTGACTTTAACCAAGCAAGTAAAAGATCTGTACAATAAGAACTTCGAAGACACTGAGGAAAGAAATTGAAGAAGACCTCAGAAGATGGAAAGATCTCCCATGCTCATGGATTGGCAGGATTAATATAGTAAAAATGGCCATTTTACCAAAAGCAATCTACAGATTCAATGCAATCCCCATCAAAATACCAATCCAATTCTTCAACGAGTTAGACAGAACAATTTGCAAATTCATCTGGAATAACAAAAAACCCAGGATAGCTAAAGCTATCCTCAACAATAAAAGGACTTCAGGGGGAATCACTATCCCTGAACTCAAGCAGTATTACAGAGCAATAGTGATAAAAACTGCATGGTATTGGTACAGAGACAGGCAGATAGACAAATGGAATAGAATTGAAGACCCAGAAATGAACCCACACACCTATGGTCACTTGATTTTTGACAAAGGAGCCAAAACCATCCAATGGAAAAAAGATAGCATTTTCAGCAAATGGTGCTGGTTCAACTGGAGGTCAACATGTAGAAGAATGGAGATCGATCCATGCTTATCACCCTGTACAAAGCTTAAGTCCAAGTGGATCAAGGACCTCCACATCAAACCAGACACACTCAAACTAATAGAAGAAAAACTAGGGAAGCATCTGGAACACATAGGCACTGGAAAAAATTTCCTGAACAAAACACCAATGGCTTATGCTCTAAGATCAAGAATCGACAAATGGGATCTCATAAAACTGCAAAGCTTCTGTAAGGCAAAGGACACTGTGGTTAGGACAAAACGGCAACCAACAGATTGGGAAAAGATCTTTACCAATCCTACAACAGATAGAGGCCTTATATCCAAAATATACAAAGAACTCAAGAAGTTAGACCGCAGGGAAACAAATAACCCTATTAAAAATGGGGTTCAGAGCTAAACAAAGAATTCACAGCTGAGGAATGCCGAATGGCTGAGAAACACCTAAAGAAATGTTCAACATCTTTAGTCATAAGGGAAATGCAAATCAAAACAACCCTGAGATTTCACCTCACACCAGTGAGAATGGCTAAGATCAAAAACTCAGGTGACAGCAGATGCTGGCGAGGATGTGGAGAAAGAGGAACACTCCTCCATTGTTGGTGGGATTGCAGACTGGTAAAACCATTCTGGAAATCAGTCTGGAGGTTCCTCAGAAAATTGGACATTGAACTGCCTGAGGATCCAGCTATACCTCTCTTGGGCATATACCCAAAAGATGCCTCAACATATAATAGAGACACGTGCTCCACTATGTTCATCGCAGCCTTATTTATAATAGCCAGAAGCTGGAAAGAACCCAGATGCCCTTCAGCAGAGGAATGGATACAGAAAATGTGGTACATCTACACAATGGAATATTACTCAGCTATCAAAAACAACGAGTTTATGAAATTCGTAGGCAAATGGTTGGAACTGGAAAATATCATCCTGAGTGAGGTAACCCAATCACAGAAAAACACACACAGTATGTACTCATTGATAAGTGGCCCAAATGCTCAAATTACCCTAGATGCATAGAACACATGAAACTCAAGAAGGATGACGAAATGTGGCTCCTTCACTCCTTCTTTAAAGAGGAACAAGAATACCCTTAGGAGGAGATAGGGATGCAAAGTTTAGAACAGAGACTGAAGGAGCACCCATTCAGAGCCTGCCCCACATGTGGCCCATAGATATATAGCCACCAAACTAGATAAGGTGGATGAAGCAAAGAAGTGCAGGCTGTCAGGAACAAGATATATATCTCTCCTGAGAGACACAGCCAGAATATGGCAAATACATAGGAGAATGCCAGCAACAAACCAATGAACTGAAAACGGGACCCCCATTGAAGGAATCAGAGAAAGGACTAAAAGAGCTGAAGGTGCTCAAGACCCCATATGAACAACAATGCCAACCAACCAGAGCTTCCAGAGACTAAGCCACTACCCAAAGACTATACATGGACTGACCCTGGGCTCCAAATTCATAGGTAGCAATGAACAGCTTAGCAGGGGCACCAGTGAAAGGCGAAGCCCTTGGCCCTGCCAAGGCTGGACCCCGAGTGAATGGGATTGTTCAGGGGAGGCTGGTAATGGGGTAGGATGGGGAGGGGAATATCGACATAGAAGGGGAGGGGGAAGGGTTAGGGGATGTTGTCAACTGGGAAAGGGAATAACATTTGAAATGTAAATAAGAAATACCCAATTTAATAAAGATGTAGAAAACAAAAGAGTGTATGGTAAAGTTTAAAACCCAAGATATATAAGAAAATCAACTCGATAGTATGGAAATATTGAGATTTTTAAAAAAAATTAATATTAATTTATTTGCTGAAAATTGTTTTGTCTTCATGTATGCCTGTTTTTTGTTGTCAGATCTGGTATTGGAATTACTGACAGAAGTGAAGAGGCATGTGGGTGTTTTGATTAGTACTCAGATGCTCTGGAAATTTCTTAAAAGTGTTCTTAAAAGCTAGGCGATATATCCAACTCCAGAAAGTCAGATTTAAAAAAATGTGGCACAAAATTATTCACTATCATAATATAATATGATAATATAAGATACGCAAATCAAACTACAATGAAATTTTACCTCATACCAGGAATAGTTAAAAAATATGACAACAAACCAAAACTTCAGAGACTGCTAGAAAGCATTGGAACAAATAAGTGTAAATTCTGGGAATGAATTTACAGATTGTAATTATAGAAAACAGTGTTTTCTGTTAATTTCTCTATGTCTCTGTTTAGTTTCTGTTTGTGTGGTCTGTCCATTGATGAGAGTGAGGTGTTGAAATCTCAAACTAATATTGTGTGATGTGCAAATTGAGCTTTAGTAAGGTTTCTTTTATCAGTGTAGGTGTCCTTGCATTTAGAGTACAGATATTCAAGACTGAGAGTTTATCTTGGTGATTTTTTCCTTTAATAATTATGAAGTGCTCTTCATTATCTCTTTTAACTTTTGGTTGAAAGTCAATTTTATTTGATATTAGAATGGCTACTAAATTGTTTCTTGGGACCAATTGCTTGAAAATTGTTTTCCTGTCTTCTACTCTGAGGTAGTTAATGTCTTTGTCACTGAGGTGTGTTTCCTGTATGCAGCAAAATGCTGGGTCCTCTTTATTTATCCGGCCTGTTGGTTTATGTCTTTTTATTGGGGAATTGGGTTCATCATGTTAAGAGATATTAATGAATAGTGATTGTTCTTTCCTGTTATTTTTGTTGTTAGAGGTGGAAATATGTTTGTTTGACTCTCTTCTTTTGGGTTTGTTGCAAGAAGATTACTTTCTTGTTTTTTATAGGGTGTAGTTTCCCTCTGTGTATTGGAGTATTCCATCTATCACCCTCTGTAAGGCTGGATTTGTAGAAAGGTATTGTGTAACTTTGGTTTTGTCATGCAATATCTTGATTTTTCCATCTATGTTAATGAAAAGTTTTACTGGATATATTAGTCTGGGCTGGCATTTATGTTCTCTTGTGAATTGTCTGCCATCTGCCCAGGATCTTCTGAGTTTCATAGTCTTTGTTCAGAATTCTGGTGTAATTATGATAGGTCGGCATTTATATGTTACTTGACAGTTTCTCTTGCTACTTTTAATATTCTTTATTTGTTTTGTGTGTTTGGTGTTTTGACTATTATGTGACAGTAATAATTTGTTGTCTAATCTATTTGAATTTCTGTAGGCTTCTTGTATATTTATGGGCATCTCTTTCTTTAGCTTAGGGAAGTGTTCCTCTATAATTTTGTTGAAGATACTTATTGGCACTTTAAATTGGAAGTCTTCACTTTTGTCTATACCTATTATCCTTAGACTTGAACTTCTCATTGTGTCTTGGATTACCTCAATATTTTGACTTAGATTTTTGCGTTTTATATTTTCTTTGATGGTGATGCCAATGTTTTGTATGGTATCTTCTGCCCCTGAGATTCTCTTTTTCTATCTCTTGTATTCTGTTGGCGATACTTGAATCAATGATTCCTGATCTCTTTCCTAGGTTTCTATCTCCATGGCTGTCACCCTTTGAGATTTCTTTATTGTTTTATTTCCATTTTTATCTCCTGGATGGTTTTGTTCAATTTTTTCACCTGTTTGGTTGTATTTTCCTGTAATTCTTTAAGAGATATTTGTGTTTCTTCTTTAAGGGTTTCTACTTGTTTACTTGTGTTGTCCTGTATTTCCTTAAGAGACTTATTTATGTCCTTCTTAAATCCTCTGTCACATCAGTAGCCTTCTTCTCCTCAACAGATAAGCAGGTTAAAAAAGAAATTAGGGATATGACATCCTACACAATAGTCACAAATAACATTAAATACCTAGACGTGACTCTAATGTAGCAAATTAAAGATCTGTATGGCAAGACCTTCAAATATTTGAAGAAAGAAATTGAAAAAGCTCTCAGAAGATGGAAAGACCTCCCATGTTCATGGATAGACTGAATTAATATAGTAAAATTGCCATTTTTCCAAAAGCAATCTAGATATTCAATGCAATTGCCATCAAAATTCCAAATAATTCTTCATAGAATGAGAAAGAACAATTTGCAAATTCATTTGGAATAACAAAAAACCCAGGATAGCAAAAACTATCCTTCACAATAAACTAACTTCTGCGGGAATCACCATTCCTGACCTAAAGCTGTAGTACAAAGTAATAAAAAAAATATGGTACAGAGAAAGGCATGTAGATCAATACAACAGAATTGAAGACACAAAATGGAACCACACACTTATGGTCACTTGATCTTTGACAAAGGAGCTAAAACCATCCAGTGGGTAAAAGATATCATTTTCAACAAATGGTGCTGGTTTAACTGGTGGTCAGTATATAGAAGAATGCAAATTGACCCATTCTCTTCACCCTGTACAAAGCTTAAGTCCAAGAGAATCAAGGACCTCCACATAAAACCAGATACACTCCAACTAATAGAAGAAAAAGTGGGAAAGGTCATTGAACACGTAGAAATTGGGGAAAATTTCCTGAACAAAACACCAATTGCTTACGCTTTAAGATCAAGAATGGACAAATGGGAACTCATAAAATTACAAAGCTTCACTAAAAGAAAGGACACTGTCATTAGGACAAAACTGCAACCAACAGTTTGGGACAATATCTTTGCCAATCCTATATCCAACAGAGGGCTAATATCAAATATATGCAAAGAACTCAAGAAGTTACACTCCAGAGAGTCAAATAACCCTACGAAAAATAGGGTACACAGCTAAACAAAGAATTCTCAGCTGAGGAATGTCAAATGGCTGAGTAGTACCTAAAGTAATGTTCAACAACCTTAGTCATCAGGGTAATGTAAATCAAAACAACCCTGAGATTCCAACTCACACCAGTTAGAATGGATATGATCAAAAACTAAGGTGACAACAGATACTGGCAAGGATATCAGGAAAAAGGAACACTCCTCCACTGTTCGTGGGATTGCAAACTGGTACAACCACTCTGGAAATCAGTTTGGAAGTTCCTCAAAAAAGTGGACATTTACTACCTGCAGAACCAGTTATATCACTCCTGGGCATATACCCAAATGATGCTCCAATATACAACAAAGACACATAATCCACTATGATCATAGCAACCTTATTTATAATAGCCCGAAGCTAGAAAAAACCTGGATGCCCTTCAGCAGCAGAAGAATGAATACAGAAAGTATGTAACATCTATACAATGGAGTACTACTCAGCTATAAAAAACAATGATTTCATGAAATTCATAGGCAAATAGAAGGAACTAGAAATTGTCATCCTGAGTGAGGTAACCCCACTACACACACACACACACACACACACACACACACACACACACACACACATGGTATGCACTCACTGATCAGTGGATATTAGCCCAAGATACAATCTATAGATTACATGAACCTCAAGAAGAAGGACCACCAAAGTGCAGATACTTCAGTCCTTCTTAAAAGGGATAACAAAAATATCCATAAGAGGAGATATCTAGACAAAGTTTGGAACAGAGACTGAAAGAATTGCCATTCAGAGCCTGCCTCTCCAACAGATCCAGCCTATACACACACAGACACACACACACACACACACACACACACACACACACAAACACACATCGAGAGAGAGAGAGAGCAAACATAGACAATACTGACAAAGTCAAGAAGTGCTGACAAGAACCTGATATAACTGTCTCCTAAGAGGCTCAGCCAGAGCATGACATATACAGTGTTGAATACTTGCAGAAAACCATTGAAGTGAGAATGGGGTCCCTATTGTAGGAGTTAGAGAAAGGTTTGACAGACCTGAAGGGTCTTACCACCCAATAAGAACGTCAATACCAACCAACGAGAGCACACTAAACCACTACCCAAAGACTACAAATGGACAGATCCATGGCTCCAGCTGCATATGTAGCAGAGGATGGCCTTGTTGTGCACCAATGGGAGGAGAAACCCTTGGTCCTGCCAAGACTGGACTCTCCAGGGTAGGGGAATGTCAGGGTGGGGAGGCAGGAAAGTGGGATGGTTTGGGAGGTTGAACACCCTTAGAGAAGAAGGGGAAGGGGATGGAATAGGGAGCTTATGGATGGGAAACTAGAAAATGGAATAACATTTGAAATGTAAATAAAAATATCCAGTTAAAAAAAGGAAAAGAAAACAGTGTTCTCTCTATCCATTCCTCTGTTGAAAGACATCTGGGTTGTTTTCAGCTTCTGGCTATTATTAATAAGGCTGCTATGAACCTAGTGGATCATGTGCCATTGTTATATGTTGGAGCATCTTTTGGGTATATGCACATGCTGGGTCCTCATGTAGTACTATATCCAGTGTACTGAAGAACCACTAGACTGATTTCCAGAGTTGTTGATTCAGCTTGAAATCCCACCAACAATGGATGAGTGTACATTTACACAATGGTATACTACTCAGCTATTAAAAGCAACAACTTCATGAAATTCTTAGGCAAATGGAATGAAGTAGAAAATATCATCCTGAGTGAGGTAACTCAATCACAAAAGAACACACATGGTATGCATTCACTGATAAGTGGATATTAGCCCATAACCTCGGAATGCCCATGTTACAATTCACAGATCATATTAAGCTCAAGAAGAAGGAAGACCAAAGTGTGGTTGCTTCTGTCCTTCTTAGAAACAAACTGTGAAGCAGAGAATGAAGGAGAGGCGATCCTGAGACTGTTCTTCTCCCCGGAATCCATAGAGTCACCAAACCTAAACAATATTGCAGCTGCCAAGAACTGCATGATTATAGGAGCCTTTTATAGCTGTCTCCTAAGAGGATCTGCTAGAGACTAACAAATACCGAGGCCGATGCTCACAGCCAACCATTGACCTGAGAACAGGGTGTCCAATGGAAGGAGTTAGAGAAAGGACTGCAGGATCTGAATGGTTTTGCAACCTCCTAAGAAGAACAACAATATCAACCAATCAGAAACCTTGCCCTCTACACCCCCAGCCCCGCATAGTGTGAAATCATGAAGGTCTGAATTCAGTTTCCCAATACACAGGTAACCCAAGCTTTTGTTGTTCTGTGCCATTATACCCAGGCAAGTGACAGTAAATGCAGGAGGAACCCTAAATCTTGCAGGGCAGCCAATGTAGGGGAAACAGTGAGCTCCATGCTCAGTAAGAGGCACCATATCAAAAAAAGTAAAGCTGAAAGTTAAGGAAAATATTTGACATTGATGTTTAATCTTGACATGTAAATGCGCAGGTGAGTGCAGCAGCACACACCCACCTATGCATAAAGTATATTATGTGTAACCACAAACAGAGCATACACACACACACACACACACACACACACACACACACACACACACACACACTGGAGGTCATGTGCTCCCTCCTCAACTTAATGTCTTATACTAAGGCTATTTGTCAGGATTTTAAATATTTTTATTAAAGAAAGAAACATATGCTTCTTTAAGAAGTCATTTAAAGACAAACAGGCTTTTGTCTACAACAGCTTGTTATTTCATTTTGCAAGAAATGATATGTGCTTTCACATGCCTCTGAAGATGAAAGAAAGCTAAGAAGGAAAGAACTGAAAAGGTAATGTTTTTAGGAAAGGTGATACAATATTAGGAGCTTGTTCCACTGAGTGCCTGTGAACTATTTAGTTGGGCACCATAACTTCTAAAAGGAATCACAAATTGGAGAGATACGCCACTCCAGGATAAAAAAGAACTTCCAGAAATTCTACCACAGTGATTAATTTCTATTTTTTTAACTGTTCATTATTGAGAGCTTGAACTGTCCTCTAATTTTAGATCAAATTAATCAACAATAGTTTTTATATATCATAACTGCCCCAGAAGGAGTACAAGTTAATGTTTTTTGCTTGTTTGCTTGTTTATGTCAAAATAACTTAATTGCCAGCAGATTGCAATCACACTTGTGGGTATTCATGATGTTACTAGACTTTAATTACCATAGTGGTCATAACCATGGTCTGAACTGAATATTCATTATAGAACATAGAAACCAAACAAATGCTCGTGTATAGCTACTTCATTATTTTTCCTTTATAGATACAGATATATCAACAATTAATTAGTAAGTAGTTTCTCAAATTAAATTTTGTCCCTAAGTATTGTGGTGGAGTATGCGCTTGGATTTTTTTGTTTCTTTGATTTTTTTTTTAATTTTGAGGTTATAATATAAACACATTATTTTTCATTTCACTTTCCTCCCTGCCAAGACTCCCATATACCTCTTCTTGTTATTTTTTCAATTTATGGACTCTTTTTTAATAACTGATTGTACAAATATTCATGTGTGTGTGTGTGTGTGTGTGGGTTCGTGCAGTCATACATGCTCACATGTGTATCTAGTCCTAAATACATAAATTTAGCTTGCTTAGTCTGAGCAATGTTTTTGTATGAATATGTGTTCAGTGAGCATATATGCATACATTTAGAATTGAATAATCAATGGGCATGATTTTAACTAAGAAAAACTTTCTTCCACTCTCACCATTCCTTATATGCCTTTGGCTCTTTGCTTAGAGTTAAGGCCTTCCGAGTTCTTCCTCCCCCAATCAATATTAATACTACAATGTCAGTTATTGCCCAGTTTCCATCTGCTCCCAGAGCAACGGCTGTCTCTGAAAAGCCCGTTGAACCCATATAATGCCCACAGAGAGCTGGTCTACCAGGAGTGCTCTCACTTCTAAGCCCACAGGTGGGACCCCACATTTTCTCCAAAAAGAGAACACCAGGAGCACACTGGGCACAGAAACAACAAAGCAGCATGGGATGGAGCACCTCCAGGGTCCATCTGTGCCGAGAGGTAAGACTGTCCTAAAGTCTTTCGGACCCAAAACCTGACTGCAGAAAGCTAGACTGCAAGCAGTGCTCTCAATAAAATTGCAGTATAGCAGGCCCTTACGAAGAACAAGCTCCAGTCAGAGGCAGCAAGACCAACGAACATCAGAGTTAATAAATCATGAGAGGCAAGCACAAGAACATGAGCAACAGAAACCAAGACTACTTGGCATCATTGAAACCCGATTTTCCCACAACAGCAAGTACTGAATATCCAAATGCACCTGAAAAGCAAGATTTGGATTTAAAAAAATCACGTCTCATGATGATGATAGAGGACTTTAAGAAGGACATAAATACTCCTCAAACAAATATAGGTGAACACAGGTAAACAAGTAGAAGTCCTTAAATAGGAAACCCAAAAGTCCCTTAAAGAATTACAGGAAAAAAGAAGCAAATAGGTGAAGGAATTGAACAAAATTATCCAGGATATAAAATTGGAAATAAAAAAAGAAATGACAAAGAGAGACAAACCTGGAAATAGAAAAACTAGGAAAGGGATCAAGAGTCATAGATGCAAGCATCAGCAACAGAATATAAGAGATTGAAGAGAGAATCTCGGGGGCAGAAGATGCCATAGAAAACATTGACAAAATAGTTAAAGAAAATGCAAAAAGAAAAATCTCCTAACCTGAAACATCCAGGAAATCCAGTACGAAATGAGACGACCAAACCTAAGGATAATAGGTATACAAGAGAGCAAAGATTCCCAAATTAAAGAGCCAAAATTATAGAAGAAAATTTCCCTACCCTAAAGAAAGAGAAACCCACAAGCATAGAAGTCTATAGAAACCCAAATTATTGGACCCAAATAAATTCCTCCTGTCACATAATAGTCAAAATATCAAATGCACAAAACAAAGAAAGAATACTAAAAGCAGTAATGGAAAAAGGTCAAGTACAGGTAAAAGCAGATGAAGGCAGGCCTATCAAAATTATACCAAAATTCTCAACAAATACTATGAAAGCTAGAAGATCATACAGACACTAAGAGAAAACAAAAGCCAGCACAGGCTATCATATGCAGTGAAACTCAATTACCGTAGATAGAGAAACCAAGATATTCCATGACAAAACTAAATTTACACAATATCTTCACACAAATCATGTACTACAGACAATAATAGATGGAAAATTCCAACACAAGGAGGGAAACTCATCATAGAAAAAGCAAGAAAATAATCTTGTTGAAACAAACCCAAAAGAGGATAGCTACACAAAATTATAGCTCTATCAACAAAAATAACAGGAAACAACAATCACTTTTCCTTAATATCTCTTAACATCAATGGACTCAGTTCCACTACAAAAAGATATAGACTAAGAGATGGGATACATATCAGGAACCAGCATTTTGTTGTCTACAGGAAACACACCTCAGTGACAAAAACAGATACTACCTGAGAGTAAAGGGCTGGAAAAAAATTCCAAGCAAATGGTTCCAAGAAACAAGCTGGAGTAGCCATTATAATGTCAAATACAACTGACATTCAACTAAAAAGTTTTCAAAAAAGGTAAGAAAAGACACGTCATAATTGTCAAAGTAAAAATCTACAAGATGTACTCTCAATTCTGAACATATATGCTCCAAATGCAAGGGCATATACATTCATAAAAGTAACTTTACTAAAGCTTAAAGCATACATAGCACCACACACAATAATTGGGGGATACTTCAACACCCAATTCTCATCAATGGACAGATCATAGAAACTAAACAGAAACACAGTGAAACTAACAGAAGTTATGAACCAAATGTTTTTAACAGATATCTATAGAACAATGCATCCTAGAACAAAGAATATACCTTCTTCTTAGCACCTCATAGCTCCTTCTGCACAATTGTCCATATAATTGCTCATAAAACAGGCCTCAGCACATACAAGAAAATTGAAATAATCCTTTGCATCCTATCAGATCACTGTAGGCAAAGGCTGGTCTTTAATAACAACTAAAACAGAAAGCTCACATAAACATGGAAGCTGAACAAAGATCTACTAAATGACAACTTGGCCAGTGAAGAAATAAAGAAAGAAATTAAAGACTTTTTAGAAATTAATGAAACTGTAGAAACAACATGCCTAAACTTATAGAATACAACGAAAGCATTGCTAAGAGGAAACCTCATAGCTCTGAGTGCCTACAAAATACATTGGAGAAAGCATAAACTAACAGCTGGACATCACACATGAAAGCTCTAGAACAAAAAGAAGAAAATTCATCCAAGAGTAATAGATCGTTAGAAATAGTCAAACTCAGGGCTGAAAACAACAAAACAGAAACAAAAAGAACTATACAAAGAATCAACAAATCCAAGAACTGGTTCTTTGAGAAAATCAGCAAGATAAATAAACCCTTAGTCCGACTAACCAGAGGATACAAAGACAGTATTCAAATTAACAAAATAAGAAATGAAAAGTGAGACAAGACAACAGAAAACTGGGAAATTCAAAATTATCTGATCCTATTACAGAAGATTATACTCAACAAAACTGGAAAATCAAGAGGAATTAGACAATTTTCTAGACAAATACCAGATACAAAAGTTAAATCAGGATCAGATAAATCATCTAAATGGTCCTATAACCCCCAAAGTAAGAAAAACCGTCATTAAAATCTCCCAAGAACAACAACAACAAAAAAGCCCAGAACCAGATGGGTTTAGTGCAGAATTCTATCAGACTATCACAGAACACCTAACACCAATACTCTTCAAACTATTCCACAAAGTGGAAACAGAAGGACACTATCAATTTCATTCTTTGAAGTCACAATTGTCCTTATACATAAACCACAAGAAAAAAATCCCTAAAAGAAAGAAGACTTCAGAGAAAAATTCCTTCATGAATTTAGATGCAAAAATACTCATGAAAATTCTTGCAAACCAAATCCAAGAATTTACCAATATGATCGTTCACCATGAACAAGTAGGCTTCATCCCAGGGATGCAGGGATTTTTCAATATATGGAAATCCATCAATATAAACCACTATATAAACAAACTTTAAAAAACCACATGATCATCTCATTAGGTGATGAGAAAACATTTTACACAACTCAACACCTGGTCATTATAAAAGTCTTGGAAAGATCAACAATTCAAGACACATAACAAAATATAGTAAATGGAATACGTAGCAAACCGATAGCCAACATCAAAATAAATGTAGAGAAACTTGAAACAACCCCACTAAAATCAGGGCTAGACAAGTTTTCCCACTATTCCCTACCTATTCAATATTGTACTCCAAATCCTAGCCAAAGCAATCAGACAACAAACAGAGATCAAAGGGATAGAAATTGCATAGGAAGAAGTCAAAATATCAATATTTGCAGGTCATATGATAGTGTACTGAAGTGCCCCCAAAGATTCTATCAGAGGACTTCTAAACCTGAAAGACAACTTCAGCAAAGTGGCTGGATATAAAACTAATTCAAACAAATCAATAACCTTCCTCTACTCAAAGGGTAAAAAGGCCGAGAAAGAAATTAGGGAAATGACACCCTTCACAACAGTCACAAATAACATAACATAAATTGGGTTGACAATAGCCGAGCAAGGGAATGATCTACATGAAAAGATCTTCAAGTCTCTAAAGAAAGAAGTTAAAGGAGATCTCAGAAGATGGAAAAATCTCCCATGCTCAGGTATTGACAGGATAAATATAGTAAGTATAGCCATCTTTCCAAAAGCAATCTACAGGATCAATGCAATCCCCACCAAAATCCCAATTCATTTCTTCATACTGTTAGAAAGAGCAATTTTCAAATTCATTTAGAATAGGAAAAAAACTATTCTCAACAATAAAAAAAACTTCTGGCGGAATCACCATCCTTGACCTCAAGCTATATTATGGAACAATTGTGATAAACTGCATGGTATTGGTACAGAGACAGGCAGGTAGATCAATGAAATAGAATTGAATTCACAGAAATGAACCTACACACCTATTGTCACTTGATCTTTGACAAAGGAGCTAATTCTCTCTAATGGAAAACAGACAACATTTTCAAAAATGGTGCTGGTTCAATTGGAGGTTAACAGGTAGAAGAATGCAAATTGACCCATTCCTATATACTTGTAAAACCAGATACACTAGAACTAATAGAAGAAAAGTGGGGAAGAATCTCAAACCCATAGACACAGGGAAAATTTATCTGAACAGGACACCAATGGCTTATGCTCTATGATCAAGCATCAACAAATTGGACCTCATAAAATTGCAAAGTTTCTATAAGCAACCTGTTGAGAAAAGATGTTTACCAATCCTACATCTGATAGAGGGCTCACATCCAAAATATACAAATAACTCAAAAAGTTAAGATTTAAGAGAATCAATTTTAAAAAATGGGGTACAGGTGTAAACAAAGAATTCTCAACTGAGGAATAGCAAAAGGCTGAGCAGCACCTAAAGAAATGTTCACCATCCTTAGTCATCAGAGAAATGTAAATCAAAACAACCCTGAGATTCCACTTCACACCAGTCTGAGTGATTAAGACCAAAATTTCAGGTGACTGTAGATGCTGGTGAGGATGTGAAGAAAGAGGAGCCTTGATCCATTGTTGATGAGACTGAATGCTGGTGAAACCACTCCAGAAAAGAGTCTTCCGTTTTCTCAGAAAATTGGACAGAGTACTTACTGAGGAGCTTCTATGCATACTCTCAAAAGATGCTCAAACATAAAAACAATGACACATGCTCTACTATGTTCACAGAAGCCTTATTTATAATAGCCAGAAACTGGAAAGAACCCAGATGTCCTTCAACAGAAGAATGGATAAAGGAAATGTGGTACATTTACATAATGAAGTAATAGTTCATGCAATTCTTAGAGAAATGGATGGGAACTAGAAAATATCATCCTGAGTGAGGTAATGTTGGGAGTGATACCCTTAAAGCCCTCCATTATTGATGTTAACAGTATGGTTAGAGTTAAGTATGACTGGTTTCATGGAAAATCCCCAGCCAGCTACAGAAGACTAATACAAATATGGTGGTCAAGATGCCCAATGATATGACAAACCTGTGAGCTTTCTGAGAAACGAACATCCTACTGACTAATGATATGACAAACCTGTAATCTTTCTGAAAAACCAACATCCTGTTGACATCAGCTGACCACAAATGTACTGTGTCCTTGGACTGCATAAATGTTTCCCACTTTCCCCCTCTCTCTGTTACCTTTTTATGCTATAAATTCAGCCTTGGGAAAGAAATAAAATTATTGCCTTGATCAGACTCTTTTCTTGGTGTCTTTCTTCATGTCTCTTGTCCCCTACTCTCTTCTAGGTACCCTCTTCACCCTTGTTGACTGTCCTGCAGGTTTGAACAACGGACGAGACAACTGGAGCCCAACGTGCAGCTGTTTGGGGGTCTCCTGGTGGAGAATGTCATCCCCCATGAACAGACAGGCCTGTCTTCCTTCCTCGGAGCCTTTGCTTCCCCCTTGGAGCCTTTGCTCACCTAACTCTGGCTACCATGGACTTCCCGACCTTGGTTCAGATGCTTGGTGTGTTTCTTCCTGATGGGACAAGCATTCTAGTCACCTTTTGTGACTGAACTCAGGGAGTCACTCAAGACATGAGAAATAGAGCTAACAAAAACAGATTTAAAGAATTTCTTAGACTTTTTAGGAAATATTTGTCCATAGTTCCCCCAGGAGGGAACAATTGATACAAAAATATAGTGCAGAGTTAGTGATTGTTTTGAAGACTATTATGAGACTTTTGACCCTGAAAAATTCCACTTGCTGCCTTCAGTAACTGGTATCTTATTAATGATATCCTTAGGACTATCCCTGCAGCAGCCAGCTCCTGCTCCTATGGTCAAAATGCCCCAAGTTAGGGGGCAGGGGAGCTCCTAAAGTAGTTCCAGAAAGAGTCTGCAGCAGACTGAGAGGAACTTTGTTTTGCCAGTCAGAATTCAGAACAAGCTTTGGCTATGTTTAACCTAGGATGATATCAAGAGAAAGTCTTGGCACGGGTTCTTCAACTTACTCCAACTGAAGGCTGTAGCCAAGGTCAGGATCAATGTTTTCTTTTCCATGGACCTTTAACCCAGTGAGACAGCTTGTTGAGGGGCTGGGGACTGCTACTTATGTCCTGGAATTCAGAGGCATGGTGAGGGCTGTAGTTTTATTAAAGATCAGTACTCCAGTGTTAGCAATCTCTTAACTGGATGTAAGAGGCAGGAAGCCCAGCTCAACTGTGGCCCCTGCCTCAGGAATGGCAGCAGAAAGAGTCCTTATAGTCAGTTATCTCTGACTATAGCTTACTCTCTGATACCTGAGGCTTCAATTGGATCACACCCCACCCCCCACCTCAGGTGAGCCTCCGTTCAATACTCTAGAGACTCAGATGCTATTTTTTCCTGGTCTCTTGGCTCAAATCCTTCAGGCAGGTCTGACAGCCTGGAAGAAACTTCCCCCGTAAAGCGGACAAGCCATGCAATTCTTTTGTCAGCCACTTGGCATCTAGTACCCAAGTCCTAACAATCTCTCCATCCATTTGTTATTAGTTCTTACTGGAAGCCTAGCTTCATTTAGAGGCTGGATCTCTTGAGAGGTAGAGCCACCAAGCTGACACTGAAGGGGAATCCTTAAAGGGGAAACTAAGTCCAGAGAGACAGCCAGTAACAGACTCCAGCTGCTCTTCTGCTCACCTTTCTGTTTCACAGACACAAAGCTTGTACTCATTTTTGCACTGGTCTTTTCATCCCAAGAAAGCTTCTTCATTTAGCTGTGTGACTGAATGTTATTCGTCACTTGATCTGGTTCTTTCCCCAGCTCTTACCAGGCCATACCCTAGCTTTCCTGCCTAGCCCCTTTCCCCTGTTCTTAAGAATTTTATCACCTAACACACTGCCTTGTTTGACTTATAATACCTCCCGTCTTAATAATATGTATGTACCAGTTTCCCATTGTGAAGGTTCTAATTCTAAAACAAGGGTGGTGCATACCCCTAAATATTAAATTTACCTCCATGGGTCAAAACCAGGATTAGACATGGGCATATACTTGGGGCCTTAGAATGATTCAATCAGGTGATGATACAGAGACTATATTTACCATAAACTTGTTAAAAGAGCCTGTGATTCCTACTCCCCAACTTTTGGACACTCACCCCAAGAAGGAGCCCATGGAGTCACTGAACATGGCACAGGACAGATACAACTTCCTCTCCAGCTTGTACTCCACCGAGAATAGCTGCTTGCTCAAAGAACTGCACCGCTTTGAGTTCATTGTCATTGCACAAGAAAAAACGGAAGCTCTACCACCCACTCCAGGACAGCTGAGATACCTTACATAGGGTTTGGCTTTTTGGATAACGCAATTATGATTGTTGCAGGAACCCAAATTGAATTGTCGATTGGAATTATTTTGGAAATTTCAACAGTGGCAATCAACATATTATCTTTTCCTTCTATGTATCAACATATTATTTAATATTCAGTCATTGATACTGTACTGTTTTGACTTGGGGTTTTACTTATTTCTTACATAACATGCATGGGATACCTATTTATGTCTTTTCTTTTTTTTTCTGATTCAATGCTGAGGTTTCTCCAAATTATTTAAAATGTTTAATATCAGTTAAAATTGTAATTCCCTGCCTAGTGGCATCCCTTCTGTGATATTTCATGGTAAACATTTACAGTCATATAAATTCATTCAATGTTTAAACTTTCATATCTATCCAAATTGGAGCAGTGTTTTAAGTATATCTGACTATTTTAATTTTGACCCACACTGTCTTTAAGTGTCAGAGGTTTATCAGAAAGAACAATTGTCTGGCCCCTCTTTTACATAAACCATACATGATAACAAGTTTACTTATTTCTGACTGTTTTTTTTAACCTGTAATTTCCAAATTTTGAGCAATCACAGTGAATTCTGGTTTGTGAGAGAAAGACAGTGCTTGGCTACTTCCTGTGTCTTATGATAGAGTTAAAGAGAGCATGAAAAAGGTCAGAGAAGGCTTAAAAAAGAGAAAACGAGAAAGAGAAAAAGCTGAGAGCTGGTATCAAAATTGGTTCTCTACCTCCCTTTGGTTGTCCATCCTGCTTCCCTCCATGTTGGGCCCCCTAGTAGGTCTTCTTTTGCTTATATCTTTTGGCCTTTGGGCACTTAATCATTTAGCCAGCTTTGTTAAAGAACAAGTAGATAATATGGCGGCAAAACCTATTCAGGTACATTATCATAGGCTAGCTATGGAGGATGACTTTGGCGAGGACCAAGCCCAGGCAAGAACCTTTTTGTCCTTGAGCGAAATGAGGTCAACATTCTTTTCTGCCTGTTTTCCTAATGCCTTTGTTGTAACATAAACAAATCATCACCCCTGTGTGCTGAGCTGGACAGACAATATCAGGTAAGCGAGTGATATATTCACGAATAAAGGGCCTAAGACCGGAGGTCTGCCATTAGCTGCTGCCTTATCTCATGATGGACCCTGGCCACAAATTCTTTTAGCCATGTGACAAATATCACTCCAACATAAGACAGACAAGACAAGGTAACCCATTCACAAAATAACACACAGGGAATGCACTCATTGATAAATAGATATCAGCCCAAAGCTCAGAATACCCAGGAAACATGTCACATATCTTATAAAGCTCAAGCAGAAGACCAGAAAATACTCAAAGAAGGAAATACAAGGACAAAGAGTAGAACAGAGACTGAAGAAAAGATCACCCAGTGACTGCCCTTCCTGGGGATCCATCCCATATTCAGCTACCAAACCCAGTCACTGTTGCTGATACCGAGAATCCCTTGCTGACAGTTGCCTGATATGGATATCTGCTGAAAGGCTCTGCCAGAGACTTACTGATACAGATGAGAATGCTTGTAGCTAACCATCAGACCGAACATGGGGGGGGGACCCCAATTGAGAAGTCAAAGAAAGGAAAGAAGAATCCGAAGCAGATTGCAACCCCATAGGAAGAACAACATAATCAACCAACCGGACTCCCTCCCCCCCACAGCTCCCTGGGATTAAACCACTAAGCAAAGAGTACACGTAGATTGAACAATGGATCCAGCTACATTTTTAGCAGACGGCGGCATTTTCTGGCATCAATAAGAGAAGCCATTGGTACTGTGAAAACTTGTTTCCTCAGTGAAGGGGAATGCCAGGACTTTGAGGTGGTAGTGGGTGTGTGGCAGTGGGAGCATCTTCACAGAAGCATGGGAAAGGGGGAGGTTTCATGGGACAGGAGGAAAAGTAGATAACATTTGAAATGTAAATACATAAAATATCCAATAAAAAATAAAAAATAATTAAATAAAGCAAGAATGTCAGTTGTTCTTGTTCAATGTTTATATTTATCTTCCAGGTTATGTTCCGTTATCCATGTTGATGAACTTCCAAGGTGAAGCTTCTGACATTTTAGAAGACTTAATCTCTCAGCAAACTTCTGACAGTCCCTTACAAACTTTATGCCCCTTTTCTACTGTTTGCTAAGTTATATGTGCAAGATTGTTTTGTAGATGCATCCATTGAAATTGAGCATCACAACCCTAAGTCAGATTAGTTGTGCTTTTCTATAGCGGTCTACTCAAAAGGATGCTTCCTTGATGAGAGGTGAGGACGACACTTATCTCTGGGTATAAGGAAAATACTTAGAATCTATTTAGGGACTATACTTCTTTAATAAAGTGGTAGTTGTAGGTTCTTCAACATCTCTGGTTTCACAAACCCTGGGTAGTTGACTAAGTTTCCAGTACTAGGCATAATTTTCCTCTCTGTGTAAGTCCTTAGTCCAATTCAAGGCTTGTTAATTACTACTCAGTTATGTATTCTGCTATTCTACCGTTGAGATTATTTTGCCATGCTGATCAATGTTTTGAATGATAGGTATCATAGCTGGCTAGAATTCTTGGTTTCTTCCCTGATTTAGAAGCATGATTGAACCTCTTCTTAGCATGAAAGGTAGTCTTCAAGGAGGTAGTTTTCAGGTAGATATAGCTCAGGGATCTCTGGGCCCTGTATGTGAAGGGTTATACAGGTTTTGAATATAGTCCCTTAATTAGGGTTTCATTTCTGTGAAGAAATATCATGACCAAGGCAACTCATGAAAGAATATATTTAATTCAGGCTACCTTACAATTTCAGAGATTTAATCTATTAGCTTCATTCTGGGAAGCATGCAGCATTTAGGTAGACATGGTGCTGGAAATGGAACTGAGAGTTCTACATCTTGATCTGTACGGAGCAAGGAGGAAATTGGATGTGTTTCACACTGGGTGTAGCTTGAACATTTAAGATCTCAAAGTCCTGACTCCACAGTTACATACTTCCTCTAATGGTGTGACACCATCTCCAATGAGCTTATACTTCCTAATAGACTCACTCCCTATGACCAAGCATTCAAACGCATGCATCTATGGGGGCCATACTTATTCAAACACACACATATAAGCTTAGCAAGTACTGCCAAGCATGATGGTGCATGCTTTGAATTCCAGCACTCAGAAGGCAGATCTCAGTGAGTTCAAGTTCAAAATTGTCTACATAATGAATTCCAGAACAGCCAAGTTATGTTGCACAGCTCTGTCTCAATAGTAAGTTTAGTAAAGCTCATGTGAAATTGTAGAAAACGTGCAGCATTGTTGATTCTGAGCCACAATTAACTTAGTATAGGGGCATAAGAAAATTATGCTATACTCTTTATCCTCAGCTCCCTGAAGATGTCTGACAATCCACAGTTTAGGGACCATTTATCAACTTTATCTTCATACCAGAAATCATGACCAAATGCTGCTTTTATTCACTGAACGGTCACAACAGTTACACTTTCCCTAAGATTAAAGTATAACCTGAATTTAGTAGAATTGAACTTCATGAACATATGTGTATAGATATGAACACACATAATGTATACTCAAGGGCACATAAAAGCACACACATACATACACATATCCAACACATACATACACACAAACCATAAACACTTCTCCTCTAGACAGCACTCTCATTTTTCCTCTACTTCTATGTTGCTTCTAGTCTCCTCCTCACCTGTGAGTTCACAAATACCATTTCTCAATATCACATTGGTCACCTTCTAAATATCCCCAAAGGGAGCAATTAAGAGTATCCTTCATAAACCACGCACGGCAGTCTTTCTACATTTTCCAATCAGGCTAGTTCTTACTTCTTACTGTGCCTCTGTGTTCTGCTTATTCCTTTCTCCAAGAATGACTAACAACTTTGCTTTCATGTATTTCATGTCTTGATTTATTTCTCCAGCTGTTTAACTCTATGGGTAGCTAAACCTGTCTTTGATTGCACCAGTGATTAAAAGCACACCCCCTGCACAGGTTACTACCCACCCATGTGTGCACAGTGTTTACATGCAGAGAAGAGCTTAGAAGAGACTGTTACAAGCATAGTTTGCCCTGACTTGTCAGAAAGTTTGATTAGCTTTTCTCTGCTATCACCTCAAAACAAAAGATAATTTGGAGAAAATTAAGGTAACTTTATAACTTTGATAGAATTAGAGAGATTATAAAGTAATATTTCCATATTCTGGAAAACAATTTGGCATGCTGCAAAGGTACAATCACATTTTGAACAAGTAATATCACTCAAGGCTGTCATTATATACCAATAAATAACTAGACGTTTAAGGAATCATGAACAAAAATATTGTTTGATACACTGTAACAAAAATGAGCACATTCTGATTAGGAAAAAAGTGTGGGTTGGTCATGGTGGCTCATGACTTTAATACCAGAACACAGGAAGGAGAGACAGACTGAGTTTTGGGCCAGCCTGGCCAGTGGTGGGAGTTCTAGGAGACCCAAAGATACAGAAACACAGATTCAAAAAAAAAAACCAGACAGAAAAATCAGCGTATTGTAAAAGGTTCAGTCACTATAGAAGTGTCTTAAAAAGCATAGTAAGAGTACCACTCATACTCCATGTTGCTGTGAGCCAAGTTCATCTTCAACAACCATGAATTATTTTGCCATTTTAGAAACCAGCAGTTCTCCTAAGTGAGAGAGACCTGCTTCTAAGGATTCTTCACTCTAAAACAGTGGCATTGAAGGGCTGGAGTTGTAACTTGCTTGGTAGTGTTTTTGCCTAAAATACATGGTAATGTTTAAACCAAGCATGGTTAGTACATACATAGAATCTTAGCACTCTGGAGAAGGGCAAGAGGATAAGTTCAAGGTCATTCTGTAAATTCATTCTAAGCAACCTTTGGATATACAGAACAGTTTCTTAAGAAAACCAGTAGTGAAGTGTGGACAGAACATGCAATCAAATTGTTTTCTCAATATCTATGTTTTTACTCTAAAACAAATGCTTCTCTCAGCTATCATGAGAGAAGTCTCTCTTTAATGAACTGTTGTTCATCAAACAACATTCACGGTTGTTCACACTGGGTGTTAAAGTGTTGAGAATAAGTGATAGTCAATGACTCAGCCCTAAACAAGCTGATTATTTCATCCTTTCTATGTCTATGGAAAAGCAGACAGAAGAATGCAGGAGCTAGAAGATAGAAGGCAGTTGAGAAATGCCATCTTCTTTGAACATCATAGCTATTACAAACATGACATCCCAACAGCCCAGTTATCTGGACTCAGTCCGCACAAAGATGCCTTTGTTAACCTTTGGTCACAAATACAAGAGGAGCTCACAAGATTCTACTCCTTCCTCTAAACTACTGATTACTGGTTAAACCTGGGAGAAGAGGAATCATTATTGTCACAGTGAAAAAAACTGGTGAGCCCACTAAGCTCCCATGGATGATTGCAAATCCAGGGCCTCAGAGATAACCCTGATGGACAAAACCAGAGCAAAGATGAAGACGTGAATAGAAGGAAGGAGTTCAAGGGAAGTTGACAGGTCTGGAAGGAAAGATAAGCAAGAGTGAAGAGTTATTAGAATGAACTACATACTTCATGTACAAAAATTGTCAAAAACCAGATTTAATTAATTTTAAAAAGTCAATGACAGCAAGTCCTTGCCTGTTTCTGCTACACAAGCTGACTTTTATTTTAACATGCTTTGAAGGGGAGAATAGTTTGAAACGTTCTATAAACTCTGAATTGTATGGAGGTGCCACATTTCCTATATAGAATTTGATGAATGTTGTAGTTATAAGATTCTTAGAATATTCAGCACAGTTGTTGCCAGTCAGTTCTGCTTTTGTCCTCAGGTTGTCCAGGCTGTGCTGCACACCAGACCAGACTGGAAAGAATGAATTGGAGCAGGTAAATGATGCAGAACCTTGGTAGCAGTAAATTCCAGAGAGAAATAGCCTACTCAGAGGCAGTGTTCCGTGAAACAACTCTCTTTACTGAGGGTAACAAGTATTATATACATTTGGAGCAAGAGCAGGTAGGGATTTTCAAGGTTAGTGTACATCATTTCTGGGCTGAGGTGCTGTGAACACCTCCTTTGAACAAAGAATAATTTTAATTGCTTTCTGGACATAGCCTTGTAGGGACAAAAGAAGTTAAACTTGTAATTTAGTCACCAGGCTTCATGACTACCTCTAGTGTAGCAGAAGTGGAGGTCATATTATCTGTGTGCATTGGGGCCAAGGAAAAGGAGGAATACAGTTCTAGTGCCTCCAGTGTCATGATGAGAGTTTTGGGGATTGAACATATCTTGACCTCACTCTTGCTCTGGACTGGCTCACCCAGTAGAGTAGCTTTCCAGCCCCCCAGGATATAACCAAGGAGAACTATTATAGCACAAGTCACCTGAAATTTGAAAGTAGAGAAATTTCCAAACATGTACAAGAAAGTAAGCCAGGGTTGTAACATCCAGGTAATAGTACCATTCCTTAGGCATTTATATTGACAGTGTAACTTATTGCCAAATCTGACTGGAGGAAGTCTTAAGAGAGGAAGCATTCTACATCCTTGTTCAGAGGCCCCTTACTTTCTTGTATCTTTATGTCATGATCTCATGTGATGCAAATCAGAATTTTGTTGTTGTTTTAGAGACACGGTTTCTCAGTATAGCATTGGCTAGCTAATCATACACCATGTAGGCCAGGCCAGCCTTGAAATCGTGCAGGTTCACCAGCATCTGCATCCTGAGTGCTTCAGTTAAAGGCAAGCCATCCTGCCCACTTCATTCTCAGTCTTTCTGTCAGTAATCAATGTCTTCTGCTTCTCATTGCTGTTTTTACAAGCTGTTGATTTTAAGGATGGAGTTTAGCCTCCATATCTTTCAGGCTTACCTGAATATCTAACCAGCTCATGCATTTAGGGTTACAAAGTGAGTTAAAAGAAAAGGAAATACCTCTCTCTCTCTCTCTCTCTCTCTCTCTCTCTCTCTGTGTGTGTGTGTGTGTGTGTGACATTTCAGCTTTTATTAGTGTGAGTAAAGAATATTATTTTAGTTTCTTTTTTAAAAGTCTGTTCCTGAGGACTGGACACTTCCGGTTTTTAGCGGGATTCCCAAACTAGTGGATCCCTGCTGCAGCAGCCCACTGCCCCCAAACCCCGTGGGAGAGAGAGCTCACTGTCTTGACAGGTGGACACTCCTGAGACTGCAGAGCAGAAGAGACCACAAACATTGCCCACACCTGCCCACATCCCAGGCCCAAGAGGAAACTGTATACTGCCTCTGGGTTCCTGGAGATAAGCAGGAGCAGCAGGTCCCCTGCCTCTGAGACAACACTGGAACCTGAAGGGACCAACCAGATAAACAGTTCTCTGCACCCAAATCCCATGGGAGGGAGAGCTAAACCTTCAGAGAGGCAGACACGCCTGGGAAACCAGAAGAGACTACACTCTGCCCACATTACTGATTCCAGAGGAAAACATCAAACGCCATCTGGAACCCTGGTGCACAGAAGCTCCCGGAAAGGGCGGTGCAGGTCCATCTGGTTGCTGCCCCCATGGAGAGCTCATAAGCAACACCCCACGAGCAAACTTGAGCCTCGGGACCACAGATAAGACAAACCTTCCTGCTCCAAGTGACCTGCCTGGTGAACTCAAGACACAGGCCCACAGGAACAGCTGAAGACCTGTAGATAGGAAAAAACTACACACCCGAAAGCAGAACACTCTGTCCCCATAACTGGCTGAAAGAAAACAGGAAAACAGGTATACAGCACTCCTGAAACACAGGCTTATAGGACAGACTAGCCACTGTCAGAAATAGCAGAACAAAGTAACACTAGATAATCTGATGGTGAGAGGCAAGCACAGGAACTCAAGCAACAGAAACCAAGACTACATGGCATCATCAGAGCCCAATTCTCCCACCAAAGCAAACACGGAATATCCAAACATGCCAGAAAAGCAAGATCTAGTTTCAAAATCATATTTGATTATGATGCTGGAGGACTTCAAGAAAGACATGAAGAACTCCCTTAGAGAAACACAGGAAAACATAAATAAACAAGTAGAAGCCTACAGAATGGAATCACAAAAATCCCTGAAAGAATTCCAGGAAACACAATCAAACAGTTGAAGGAATTAAAAATGGAACTAGAAGCAATCAAGAAAGAACACATGGAAACAACCCTGGATATAGAAAAACAAAAGAAGAGACAAGGAGCCGTAAATACAAGATTCACCAACAGAATACAAGAGATAGGAGAGAGAATCACAGGAGCAGAAGATTCCATAGAAATCATCGACTCAACTATCAAAGATAATGTAAAGCTGAAAAGTTACTGGTCCAAAACATACAGGAAATCCAGGAATCAATGAGATGATCAAACCTAAGGTTAATAGGTATAGAAGAGAGTGAAGACTCCCAGCTCAAAGGACCAGTAAATATCTTCAACAAAATCATAGAAGAAAACTTCCCTAACCTAAAGAAAGAGATACCCATAAGCATACAAGAAGCATACAGAACTCCAAATAGATTGGACCAGAAAAGAAATTCCTCCCATCACATAATAGTCAAAACACCAAATGCACAAAATAAAGACAGAATATTAAAAGCAGTAAGGGAAAAAGGTCAAATAACATATAAAGGCAGACCTATCAGAATCACACCAGACTTTTGGCCAGAGACTATGAAAGCCAAAAGATCCTGGACAGATGTCATACAAACCCTAAGAGAACACAAATGCCAGCCCAGGTTACTGTATCCTGCAAAACTCTCAATTAACATAGATGGAGAAACCAAGATATTCCATGACAAAACCAAATTACACAATATCTTTCTCCAAATCCAGCGCTACAAAGGATAATAAATGGTAAAGCCCAACATAAGGAGGCAAGATACACCATAGAAGAAGCAAGAAATTAATCGTCTTGGCAACAAAACAAAGACAAGAAAAGCACACAAACATAACCTCACATCCAAATATGAATGTAACAGGAAGCAATAAACACTATTCCTTAATATCTCTCAACATCAATGGCCTCAACTCTCCAATAAAAAGACATAGATCAACAAACTGGATACACAACGAGGACCCTGCATTCTGCTGCCTACAAGAAACACACCTCAGAGACAAAGACAGACACTACCTCAGAGTGAAAGGCTGGAAAACAACTTTCCAAGCAAATGGTCAAAAGAAGCAAGCTGGAGTAGACATTCTAATATCAAATAAAATCAATTTTCAACTAAAAGTCATCAAAAAAGATAAGGAAGGACACTTCATATTCATCAAAGGAAAAATCCACCAAGATGAACTCTCAATCCTAAATATCTATGCCCCAAATACAAGGGCACATACATACGTAAAAGAAACCTTACTAAAGCTCAAAACACACACTGCACCTCACACAATAATAGTAGGAGATTTCAACACCCCACTCTTATCAATGGACAGATCATGGAACAGAAATTAAACAGAGAGTTAGACAGACTAAGAGAAGTCATGAACCAAATGGACTTAACAGATATTTATAGAACATTCTATCCTAAAGCAAAAGGATATACCTTCTTCTCAGCTCCTCATGGTACTTTCTCCAAAATTGACCATATAATTGGTCAAACAATGGGCCTCAACAGGTACAGAAAGTTAGAAATAATCCCATGCGTGCTATCAGATCACCACGGCCTAAAGCTGGTCTTCAAAAACAATAAGGGAAGAACGCCCACATATACGTGCAAGTTGAACAATGCTCTACTCAATGATAACCTGGTCAAGGAAGAAATAAAGAAAGAAATTAAAGACTTCTTAGAATTTAATGAAAATGAAGGTACAACATACCCAAATTTATGGGACAGAATGAAAGCTGTGCTAAGAGGAAATCTCATACCTCTGAGTGCCTGCAGAAAGAAACAGGAAAGAGCATATGTCACCAGCTTGAAAACACGCCTAAAAGCTCTAGAACAAAAAGAAACAAATACACCCAGGAGGAGTAGAATGCGGGAAATAATCAAACTCAGAGCTTAAATCAACCAAGTAGAAACAAAAAGGACCATAGAAAAAATCAACAGAACCAAAAGTTGGTTCTTTTAGAAAATCAAACAAGATAGATAAACCCTTAGCCAGACTAATGAGAAAACACAGAGAGTGTGTCCAAATTAACAAAATCAGAAATGAAAAGGGAGGCATAACTACATAATCAGAGGAAATTAAAAAAAATCATCAGATCTTACTATAAAAGCCTATATTCAACAAAACTTGAAAATCTGCAGGAAATGGACAATTTCCTAGACAGATACCAAGTACCAAAGTTAAATCAGGAACAGATAAACCAGTTAAAAAACCCCATAACTCCTAAGGAAATAGAAGCAGTCATTAAAGGTCTCCCAAACATAAAGAGCCCAGGTCCAGACGGGTTTAGTGTAGAATTCTATCAAATCTTCATAGAAGACCTCCTAGCAATATTATCCAAACTATTCCACAAAATTGAAACAAATGGAGCACTCCCGAATTCCTTCTAAGAAGCCACAATTACTCTTATACCTAAACCACACAAAGACCCAAGAAAGAAAGAGAACTTCAGACCAATTTCCCTTATGAATATCGATGCAAAAATACTCAATTAAAATTCTGGCAAACCGAATCCAAGAGCACATCAAAACAATCATCCACCATGATCAAGTAGGCTTCATCCCAGACATGCAGGGATGGTTTAATATACGGAAAACCATCAACGTGATCCATTATATGAACAAAATGAAAGAACAAAACCACATGATTATTTCATTAGATTCTGAGAAAGCATTTGACAAAGTTCAACACCCCTTCATGATAAAAGTCCTGGAAAGAATAGGGATTCAAGGCCCATACCTAAACATAGTAAAAGCCATATACAGCAAACCAGTTGCTAACATTAAACTAAATGGAGAGAAAATTGAAGCAATCCCACTAAAATCAGGGACTAGAGAAGGCTGACCACTCTCTCCCTATTAATTCAATATAGTTCTTGAAATTCTAGCCAGAGCAATCAGACAACAAAAGGGGACAAAGGGGATACAGGTCGGAAAAGAAGAAGTCACAATATCACTATTTGTAGATGATATGATAGTATATTTAAGTGATCCCAAAACTTCCAACAGAGAACTACTAAAGCTGATAAACAACTTCAGCACAGTGGCTGGGTACAAAATTAACTCAAATAAATTAGTAGCCTTCCTCTAAACAAAAGAGAAACAAGCCGAGAAAGAAATTAGGGAAACGACACCCTCCATAATAGACCCAAATAATATAAAGTACCTCGGTGTGACTTTAACAAAGCAAGTAAAAGATCTGTACAATAAGAACTTCGAAGACACTGAGGAAAGAAATTGAAGAAGACCTCAGAAGATGGAAAGATCTCCCATGCTCATGGATTGGCAGGATTAATATAGTAAAAATGGCCATTTTACCAAAAGCAATCTACAGATTCAATGCAATCCCAATCAAAATACCAATCCAATTCTTCAACGAGTTAGACAGAACAATTTGCAAATTCATCTGGAATAACAAAAAACCCAGGATAGCTAAAGCTATCCTCAACAATAAAAGGACTTCAGGGGGAATCACTATCCCTGAACTCAAGCAGTATTACAGAGCAATAGTGATAAAAACTGCATGGTATTGGTACAGAGACAGGCAGATAGACCAATGGAATAGAATTGAAGACCCAGAAATGAACCCACACACCTATGGTCACTTGATTTTTGACAAAGGAGCCAAAACCATCCAATGGGAAAAAGATAGCATTTTCAGCAAATGGTGCTGGTTCAACTGGAGGGCAACATGTAGAAGAATGCAGATCGATCCATGCTTATCACCCTGTACAAAGCTTAAGTCCAAGTGGATCAAGGACCTCCACATCAAACCAGACACACTCAAACTAATAGAAGAAAAACTAGGGAAGCATCTGGAACACATGGGCACTTGAAAAAATTTCCTGAACAAAACACCAATGGCTTACACTCTAAGATCAAGAATAGACAAATGGGATCTCATGAAACTGCAAAGCTTCTGTAAGGCAAAGGACACAGTGGTTAGGACAAATGGCAACCAACAGATTGGGAAAAGATCTTTACCAATCCTACAACAGATAGAGGCCTTATATCCAAAATATACAAAGAACTCAAGAAGTTACACCACAGGGAAACAAATATCCCTATTAAAAATGGGGTTCAGAGCTAAACAAAGAATTCACAGCTGAGGAATGCGGAATGGCTGAGGAACACCTAAAGAAATGTTCAACATCTTTAGTCATAAGGGAAATGCAAATCAAAACAACCCTGAGATTTCACCTCACACCAGTGAGAATGGCTAAGATCAAAAACTCAGGTGACAGAAGGTGCTGGCGAGGATGTGGAGAAAGAGGAACATTCCTCCATTGTTGGTGGGATTACAGACTGGTACAACCATTCTGGAAATCAGTCTGGAGGATCCTCAGAAAATTGGACATTGAACTGCCTGAGGATCCAGCTATACCTCTCTTGGGCATATACCCAAAAGATGCCTCAACATATAAAAGAGACACGTGCTCCACTATGTTCATCGCACCTTATTTATAATAGCCAGAAACTGGAAAGAACCCAGATGCCCTTCAACAGAGGAATGGATACAGAAAATATGGTACATATACACAATGGAATATTACCCAGCTATCAAAAACAACGACTTTATGAAATTCGTAGCCAAATGGTTGGAACTGGAAAATATAATCCTGACTGAGCCTACCCAATCACAGAAAGACATACATGGTACGCACTCATTGATAAGTGGCTATTAGCCCAAATGCTTGAATTACCCTAGATCCCTAGAACAAACGAAACTCAAGACAGACGATCAAAATGTGAATGTTTCACTCCTTCTTTAAATGAGGAAAAAGAATACCCTTGGCAGGGAAGGGAGAGGCAAAGATTAAAACAGAGACTTAAGGAACACCCATTCAGAGCCTGCCCCACATGTGGCCCATACATATACAGCCACCCAATTAGACAAGATGGATGAAGCAAAGAAGTGCAGACCGACAGCAGCCAGATGTAGATCACTCCTGAGAGACACAGCCAGAATACAGCAAATACAGAGGCGAATGCCAGCAGCAAAACATGGAACTGAGAATAGGTCCCCCGTTGAAGGAATCAGAGAAAGAACTGGAAGAGCTTGAAGGGGCTCGAGACCCCATATGTACAACAATGTCAAGCAACCAGAGCTTCCAGGGACTAAGCCACTACCTAAAGACTATACATGGACTGACCCTGGACTCTGTCCCCATAGGTAGCAATGAATATCCTAGTAAGAGCACCAGTGGAAGGGGAAGCCCTGGGTCCTGCTAAGACTGAACCCCCAGTGAACTAGACTATGGGGGGGAGGGCGGCAATGGGGGGAGGGTTGGGAGGGGAACACCCATAAGGAAGGGGAGGGGGGAGGGGGATGTTTGCCCGGAAACCGGGAAAGGGAATAACACTCGAAATGTATATAAGAAATACTCAAGTTAATAAAAAAAAATGGAAAAAAAATTGAAGAAGACCTCAGAAGATGGAAAGATTTCCCATGCTCATGGATTGGCAGGATTAATATAGTAAAAATGGCCATTTTCCCAAAAGCGATCTATAGAGTCAATGCAATTCCCATCAAAATACCAATCCATTTCTTCAAAGAGATAGACAGAACAATTTGCAAATTCATCTGGAATAACAAAAAACCCAGGATAGCTAAAACTATCCTCAACAATAAAAGGACTTCAGGGGGAATCACTATCCCTGAACTGAAACAGTATTACAGAGCAATACTGATAAAAACTGCATGGTATTGTTACAGAGAGAGACAGATAGACCAATGGAACAGAATTGAAGACCCAGAAATGAACCCACACACCTGTGGGCACTTGATTTTTGACAAAGTAGCCAAAACCATCAAATGGAAAAAAGATAGCATTTTCAGCAAATGGTGCTGGTTCAACTGGAAGTCTACATGTAGAAGAATGCAGATCTATCCATGCTTATCACCCTGTACAAAGCTTAAGTCCAAGTGGATCAAGGACCTCCACATCAAACCAGATACACTCAAACTAATAGAAGAAAAACTAGGGCAGCATCTCGAACACATGGGCACTGAAAAAAATTTCCTGAACAAAACACCAATGGCTTATGCTCTAATATCAAGAATCGACAAGTGGGATCTCATAAAACTGCAAAGCTTCTGTAAGGCAAAGGACACTGTGGTTAGGACAAAACGGCAACCAACAGATTGGGAAAAGATCTTTACCCATCCTACAACAGATAGACATCTTATATCCAAAATATACAAAGAACTCAAGAAGTTAGACCGCAGGGAGACAAATAACCCTATTAAAAATGGGGTTCAGAGCTAAACAAAGAATTCACAGCTGAGGAATGCGGAAAGGCTGAGAAACACCTAAAGAAATGTTCAACATCTTTAGTCATAAGGGAATTGCAAATCAAAACAACCCTGAGATTTCACCTCACACCAGTGAGAATCGCTAAGATCAAAAACTCAGATGACAGCAAATGCTGGCGAGGATGCGGAGAAAGTGGAACACTCCTCCATTGTTGGTGGGATTGCAGACTGGTACAACCATTCTGGAAATCAGTCTGGAGGTTCCTCATAAAATTGGACATTGAACTGCCTGAGGATCCAGCTATACCTCTCTTGGGCATATACCCAAAAGATGCCCCAACATATAAAAAAAAAAAAAAAACACGTGCTCCACTATGTTCATAGCAGCCTTAATTATAATAGCCAGAAGCTGGAAAGGACCCAGATGCCCTTCAACAGAGGAATGGATACAGAAAATGTGGTACATATACACAATGGAATATTACTCGGCTATCGAAAACAATGCCTTTATGAATTTCATAGGAAAATGGTTGGATCTGTAAAATATCATCCTGAGTGAGGTAACCCAATCACACAAAAACACACATGGTATGCACTCATTGATAAGTGGCTATTAGCCCAAATGCTTGAATTACCCTAGATGCCTAGAACACATGAAACTGAAGACGGATGATCAAAATGAGAATGCTTCACTCCTTCTTTAAAAGGGGAACAAGAATACCCTTGGCAGAGAATAGAGAGGCAAAGATTAAAACAGACACAGAAGGAACACCCATTCAGAGCCTGCCCCACATGTGGCCCATACATATACAGCCACCCAATTAGACAAGATGGATGAAGCAAAGAAGTGCAAGCAGACAGGAGCCGGATGTAGATCTCTCCTGAGAGACACAGCTAGAATACAGCAAATACATAGGCGAATGCCAGCAGCAAACCACTGAACTGAGAACAGGACCCCCGTTGAAGGAATCAGAGAAAGAACTGGAAGAGCTTGAAGGGGCTTGAGACCCCATATGAACAACAATGCCAAGCAACCAGAGCTTCCAGTGACTAAGCCACTACCTAAAGACTATACATGGACTGACCCTGGACTCTGACCTCATAGGTAGCATTGAATATCCTTGTAAGATCACCAGTGTAAGGGGAAGCCCTGGGTCCTGCTAAGACTGAACCCCCAGTGAACGTGATTGTTGGGGGGAGGGTGGCAATGGGGGGAGCATGGGGAGGGGTTAGGGGGTTTTGGCCCGGAAACCGGGAAAGTGAATAACACTCGAAATGTAAATAAGAAATACTCAAGTTAATAATAATAATAAAAAAAAGGAAATACAACATACTTCAGGGGGCAAAATTATCCATTTAGTTGTCTTGTTTGGATCAATACCTAAGAAATTCCAGTGCATAAATATAGTGCCTGAAAGCCCCATGAGAAAAAAATAAATAAATTTGCAAGGAATAAAAAAATCATAAGGATTCTGTGTGGTTAGCTTTTTCCAACTAACTTACTAACTAACTAAACAACTATGAACCATTAAATATACCTCATTCATTTTAATAATGAAAGTGGCAAGATTAAATTATCATAGATACTTTATTATTTTAAACAACTAACCGATTTGTAGTTTTCTACAAGATCATTTCCTCTTCTGCCACTTTATTAATTAGAAATGAAAACACTCATATTTTTCTATCCATGTTTTGTAAGAAATAAACTTAGGTCAGCACAAATCAACTAATGACATGTTAATGTCTACTTCATTTGGACAATATTTCTCAGAAATGCTAAATGTTTTACAGATTTTTCAACCTGTGACTATAATTTCTTAATTTCAATACCAGCATTCTATCCATTGACTCCTGTTTAGACTTGGTGATATTTGCAACATTTTTATTTGTGCATATGCATTATAATCACGTGTCTGTACATTTACACGTGGCTTATTGTGATCATGTTTAATTTCAGTAGCAGCTCATGTTCTAAGAATACCATACCCCATTTAATCTATTTCATTTTAATGTGGCTACTTTGCATTGTTCTGTTTGGAGTATGAAAAGAAAGTTATCCAGCTTGTGCTTCACAGCCAGCAATTAACAGTTTGTACTTAGTTTAGAAACTGTTAAATTAGGTCATTGTTAGTGGCTAACTTCATGTGGTTTAATTCAAATGCTAATCACTCTGTGAGCACTGTTCCTAATCATTCCATGTCTGATACAATATGCAGATATTCTGAGATTCAATAAAAAATACCCTTGCAAAGGGGTAGTGCTGGCAGTAGTGATGGCCAGAGTGAGGTATTCAAAAGATTAAAAACCCTGACCACATTGAAATGAAATATTGAGAAATGTGAGAACTGATGGAATCTTGGACACAGATCAGAGACTCCCTGTTGTCATCTGAGGCAGCCACACTTCACACATGGTACTCACACATGTAAATGAGCCTTCTCCAAATTCATATGGGCTACATCTTTCAACTACATTTCAGATATCAAACACTTTTTACTAAGGATGTAAAATAGCATATTGTTAATTTATATATTGATTCCATGCTTAAATGGTATTTAAAGTATACTAACTTAAATATAACAAATAAAACTCATATCACTAGTTTTATTCATAGATTATAATATTACTATTAAAAATTTTAGATTCTGAGTCTCAACTTATATTTGAATTACATAGAATGTGAATTACACAGTATGTGAACTACATCTCTAATATAACAGAAGAATAAAAGCACCTTTAGTGCCCCATAGTTTTTGTTGGAAAGCAGAAAAACAAAGAATAAATCTATAATATCTCAATTTAAACTTTTAAGAAAATTAACTCATTGTCTTTTTATAAAAACAAAAATGAAATTTCCTCAAATCTATCAAAAATTTATTTGAAATACAGTCCCCAGACCTGAAAAAAATGAAAAGGAAAACCAAAATGGAAATGTCATTGAGAAAAGGAAAGCAGGCTGCAATTAATAAATTATTAAATAATTGGGAGGAAACAACATGCATTTTTAAAGTTTGTTTTCATAAAATACATTTGATTCTGTGCTCTTCAGAAGCTCCATCTGCATGTAATTTCAGATGGAAACTCTCCCCTACTGTCTCTGGCTCCAAGGCTAATGAGGAAATGAAATGTGTTTTAGTCCAAGTAGCCTTGCTGGAGTTTTAACAGTATTGATCTCCTTATGACTCACTCTTCAAATTAGTGTATTGAGAGACAGCAGATCTTACTGGATGAGGCGTAATGCAGAGGGCCCGACCACTTGCATTCAGTTGGCATCCCAGGATATTTTGCTGGAGAAAAGGATGGCTAGCGTATTCTCTGGTCTAGTTCTAAGGTGGCTGAAAGGAGTCTCATCATGTACATTCTCTATTTATGTTCATAAAGAGGTACTTTTTGAAATCACCTATGTAATCTTAATTTGTAAGCTTTTGACTATATTCTAAGAAACGGATATGGCTTTTATTCCATAAGTCCCTACCTTTGAGTTAATTGAAAGTCCATTTTTAAAATAAAAATATTTCTAATAAAGACCTGGGGAATTTAAAACAAAATCTGTATACTTGTCATGTAGTATATTCTCCACATCAGAAGACAAGTTTTAAAAATATATACAAGTTTGTTGAACCATATATCATTTAAAAATCATTTTGTCTTAGCGCATATATATATATATATATATATATATATATATATAGCACTAAATGCCTTTATTGTATATGTCTTAGAGAAACAAATAAATATAGCTATTGTTTGTTTTCAAGCAGGTATGTTGGTTGAGCCAAAAAAAAAAAAAAGAGAGAGATTTATAATATCATATGCCAGCAATAGTTACATTGAAAGAAAACAAGGCTGTTTCTCATTTTATAGTTTACAAGTGCTCCGATTGCTTAGTATTTTAAACTTAGTTCCTGGGCCTCATCTTCAGTCAGCAATAAGAGCATATCTAATATTTAAAGGGATAAGTCATTATACATAGCTTCCATCTAAAAATAGATTGAAAAGAGATCGAGAACATTAGAATCAAGACCATTATATTTTTATGATGATTTACTTTACGCACAGGCCCTTGCAGTACACAATTACACCCGTGCTGCAAAATGGTCTTTTCTTAAAAATTAAACAACAAAATCTGCAATTTTAACTTTTGGAAGCCATTTGGAAGTCCATACATCCAAGAGTGAGCACCAAACTGAGGTTAATTGTTTTTGTTTCTTTGTTTGTTTTGTTTTGTTTTGTTTGCTTTGTGTTAATTGTTTGTATTGCTACTGGGATAAAGTAACCAAAAAATATTTACTCTGTTCGAGCCTGTCTATGGTGCAGGATTATGGAGAAGATGATTAAATTGCTTCTAAGGTTCAGAAGCAGAATAAGGGAAAATCCGTGGTGGTATGTTCGCTTTCTAACTCTCTTATTCAGTCCATCAGTCAGAGTGGATCTCTCCATCCCAATTAAAATACCCTAGAACATTTCCTACTATAATGCCCAGAGAACTGCCACCAAGGCTAATCTGGATACTGTCCAGTTGGCAATCAATGGAAATCACCATGCCCAATTTCAAGGGTTAGGAGTTCAAGGTGTCGATAAAGGTGATTCTTCTGTGGCCATTCTCCTTGGATGGTAGGCCTTTCTCCTTTTTTTATATTATTGTGGTCTATTCTCCACTATTGTCTTTACCCTGATAACACTGTTGTGAAGATACAGGCCTAGTAAGGTAGCATTCATATGTACAGACACTTGTTTCCTAAGTACAGTCATAAGGGTATGATTACAATCAATCTTATTCACTTTTGAACAGTAACATATGGAGGAACCTTCATAATTTAGCATATATATATACATGGACATTAATTTGAAGTTGAATTTCAACCTTGTATTGTAATTATTATAATTGTAACAATTAAGAATAGTAGTTTAAAAGTTGACAGAACACAGTCCTTTCTAGACCCATTTGAAAATGGGAGTTATTTCTTGAAAATAAAACCATTTATAATATTGTTTAATGAGAAAGATGGCAATTAAAAGTAAAAGGTTTTGCAGAAATACAGTCACATATAAATTAACAAATGGGGATATACAGAAAAGAAATAAAAAGATGATGCTAAAGGTTGACTTTCCTTTTAAATTGAGATTAAGCCAGAAAACAAAAGTTGAAGAGATAGGAATAAGAGAGAGATTGTATAAGTCAAACATTCAGGAGTGGAAGGCCTGAATTCAACGATTCAGGGTTGGAAGGAAGATATCAGATATGGAGACAGTTGAAGGAGAAGACAGCATAGCTCTCTGGAGATGCCATAAATAAGAAAATCTGACTTGAAGCACAGGCTTGGAAGATACTCCAAATATTAAGTAAACACTATTGCCTGAATAATTTTTCCAACTATGGAATGGAGAAGTTTATAAGCCTTACTTGCATAGAAAAAAACACCTCTAAGATTCAATAATTTACACGTGGCCACAGACCAGATGAAGCACCAATTTTGAAACCATAGATTTTACCTTTTAAGGTTATAGAAGCTATAAAAGTTGGTTTAAAGTCCTAGTAGAGGTAAGGTTAAAAAGGGGGGAAGAGGAGGATTTTAAAATCTGAAGTAATGCAGGGCCTTGAAATGTGTTGAAAACATGTTTATGCTTTATATATTCCTTAGATTGTTAGGAGTTGCAGAATGTGAACAACTTAAAAACATGGAGATGGATGAGCCACGCCGTCAGTCATGACAAAAGAGTTCTGCAGATCCTGTCACAGTAAGATAAAGGCCCAGCACATTAATCTGTCCATCCTGCTGTCTCTCTGTCTCTATCATGCATCTTAATTAAAACAGTGGGTTCTCATTTTTCTCCTTAACATTAGTATGACTGAGACATGATAGGGTTGGGGACAGAAAAGACCTGATTCAAGTTCTTGAGGTTTTAAGGTGTGTCAGAGAGTTCAAATGCCATTAGGGATCACAGTCTCTACATCAGTTTACCTGGAATATTGGTTCAGTTCAGATATTCACTTCCTGGAATCATACTATATCCTGAATTTTTTTTTATCTTCTCAAGATTCATGTATTGAGGGACCTAATATGAAAGCAAATAAACATACATGAAATCCTCAGGATCCATGTAAATCACCATATCTGTGCATGTTTGTAACGTCAGCATTGGTGGAAGATGCAGAGAAAGATGTAGAGTTCGATGTCCATCTAGCATAATGGGAAGAGATAGTTTTAAGTTCAGCGAGAAAATATTTCAAAAATGTGGTGAAGTTAGATAAAGAGAGACAGCTGGAAAAATATTTCTCTGGTCTCCATGAGTTCCCACACACACATATACTAGCACATACATACATATATACATTGCACCCATAAAAACAAGATCCACAAATTGGACCCAAATTCAGGTGTAATAGTATTTGTTGGAAGGGGAATCCTTGGGATGAAATTAACCTTTGAAATGACGCTGTTGTTGGTGGGATATGTACTATTATTTGAAGCTCATCGCAGTGCAGATACAAGGACTCAGTTTTCTGTGTCTTTTGTTATTGAGAGCATGACGGTCCTTGTGCCCATAGATCTTCAGGGGACCCAGATATATTAAACATCTAGTATTGTTCTTTCAAAGGAAAGATGTGTAGCCTGTTGATTTTCTGTTAAACCAGGCCATATCAACCTCCTATAACCAGGACTGGAGGTGGCTAGAAGTCTAAATGACCTTTACAGAGGTTCCCAAGTTCACACAACAAGGAACATAGTTGACTAATGCACAAATGACATCTACACTATCTTTATGTAGGAAAGCTATCTGGAAGCCAGGCCAGAGTCTTCCTTAGGACCTTAACTCAGTACAGGTGTCTTATCTCTAGAACCTATTTTTTTTTAAGAAATAACATGTATCCTGAGTTGTTGCAATTCAATTATGTTTCATTGTGCACCTGGAATTATATTACACTAGGAAACGTTTTGTGTATTTTGCCTATCATAACAATACACAACATTCTATTATTATTTATCCCAAGAAATTGGCTCATGTGGCTGTAAAGACCTGTGTGGTAATGTCTGTAGGCTTTGCTGTCAACAAAAGGTAGCTGACATAGACTGATTAGAAAAGAACCTGCATGTCACAGCAAAAGTCATTCTTTGTAGAAGCTTCAGGTTTGCTTTTAAAGCTTTCTATCTGATTGAATAAAGCACTCTCAGTGGATCTAATGTTGAGAATAAGCTTTCTTTCTTTGTATAACTAATTATATTTTAATATCCTTTAGGAAATACAATTAGAGCAGTATCTAGGTTTATGTTCAACAAAGGCACTTTAGTCATGCTGCTATGTGATAGCGGCCACTGCACCAAGTCTCTTCTGGCCTTTTGTATCACAGACTTATGGAAAAGAGTGTACAAACGGTAATAGCCAATGGGAACAACAGCAAGAAGTTCCAATCGACATCTATCCTCTTTAAAACACACAGTAGAAACACTCTAAGGCAGGACATTTTACATGGAAATTGTTTACTTTAACCTTATTGCATCAATCGATGTAGAACTTAGATTTCTGGGTTTTGGCAAATAGCAGTTATCACATGCAGCCTCTGAGCTGTCCCTGCAGGTCCCTGAGAAGACAGAGGAGCTACTGCTTTTCCACAAGATCAGGCGAGCAAAGAGCTTCCCTACTATGTAAACACATATAGAGGGTGATCCTATAGCCCCTCCATTAAGACACTCTGACTGCTACTCAAAGACCACGCCCCTTTATAGTATTGCAGATTTTCCAAGGTCAGCAAGCAGGGAGAACTCTATTTTATAGGAAGTGGTGTCTGTTGGAGATCTGAAATCTAAGGTCTCCCAGCAAGAACAAGGCAACACTCACTAACCAAGAGCCTCCAAGAAGGTCAACTGAGGAGCCTGGACTTGACCTACATATAACAGGAACAAGGAACACAAAACCCCAATTATATAGAAATATCTGCGAAGTCTACAAAAATCTCAAGTAAAGTCATGTTCTTTTAATATTGTACTCACAAAGATCTGGGTACAGCTCACAGTCATTCAGATAAAACATGCAGACAATCAGTGTGCATAAAAAGGAAAAGCAACAATGTCTTCTCTGTTGGGATTAAGTCACGGAATTTTAGAGCTTCGATTCTAAAACAAAATTTCCATCAAACTTAAAGTATGCGTGAAAATCAATACAAAGGGAGCTTTTCTGTCAAGTTAGAAGACATGACCATGAAGACAATGTAAAAATACATTAATAATAAAATCACAAGACTGAAATGTGTAGATAGGATGCCTGGTAGGAGAAATGGTAAGGAAAAAAAAATGAATGATCATGAAGATGTACCAACAGGAATTACCCAGCCTACGTGAGAAAAAGCATAAGCTAGAAAACATGAGTAAAACAACAAGCAAGGTCGAATTTTAATTACGGATGTAAAGCTGTCTTGTTGGAGTCTTTAAAGAAGAAAGAATCATGGAATAAGGAAGGTATTTAAGAAGATAATTGCAGTCATCTGTAAAAATACTGCATGCTCATTTTCCCCCATGCCTTAGGGTTTTAATGCTGCGAAGAGACACCATGACCATGGCAACTCTTATAAAGAAAAACATTTAATTGGGGCTGCTTAGAGTTTCAGATGTTAAGTTCATTTATCATCATAGACCTGAGAATTCTATCCCATAATCTGCAGGCAAAAAGAGGAGATCGAATGCCACACTAGGCAGAGCATGAGCATATATGAGACCTCAAGGCCTGCCTCCACAGCGCCATACCTGCTCTAAAAAAACTTACACCTCCTAATAGTGATGTCCCTATGTGCCAAGCATTCACACACACGAGTCTATGGCAGTCTTACATATTTAAACCATCACACTTCCCAAACCAGACAAAAATCTACAGATCCGGCCTCTCACTTCAGTTTTTTTTCCCCACAAAAACCTACAAGGTTAAATGAGATTTACACAGATCAGTATCAAATAACCTGAGAACTAAAAACAGAAAGCATTTAGACATTGAGAAAGAAGAAATAATGCTGAGGTGTGGGTGAGGTTAGAGAGGAGCACTGTGTTACTTAACTGGTGCAATAGATTCCAGAGGTGCAATTTTATTCATCCTCAGCCTTGCTGGATGGGCTTTGGGAAGATAATCTACCTGGATCACTGTGCTCTCGTAAGTAACTCCTTGAACTGCTTGGTTCAACTTCTTGGAGTGGGCGTGATCACTCCTTGGTTTGTCCTTTGCCTGTCCCATATGTATGTGGATCAGACAGACATTCTGTGCATCCTCCCAAGGAAAGCCATATATCACTACCTAGAAAGGAATACATAATTTACATTTATTTTAGATTTATTTATTTATTTTTATGTATATGAGTATTTTATATGTGCATACGTATGTGTACTTAGTGAATACCAGGTGTTCCAGAAGCTTGGAAGAGGGTGTCAGGTTGCCAGAAACTGGAATTACTGATAGTTGTGAATCGCCATGTGTGTGCTCAGAACTGAACCTGGGTTCTCTCCAGGAACAACAAATTCTCTTCACCATGGTGCCATCTATCCATCTCCCAAAACATCACTTTTATGTACCTTACCTCCTCACGTTGTACAATTCCATCCACACAGCCAACTAAATATGTTTTAAAGGATTCCATTAGACAAATACTAGACTATCAATTTACAAATCACGGTTCTTAGTTACTGTGCATACTAATGACTGGACAGAAGTTCCCAAAGCATATTTTTGGCATTTTTTTAAAACTCTTACTTCTTAAAGTATCTTTACAAGGTAGTCATTACTCTCCCAAGCTTCTCCCAATGCTTCCAGAATGGTCATTAAGTGGTGTTACAAAAGATGATAGCTTTTTTTAGTAAATTCATTTTCACTTTACTTACACATTTTTTTAAAGAAAACTGTCTGTTGTATATCTGACAGCAAGGATGAGAAGAAAGAGGAAGCTGCTGAATTAGCAGTGCAACTGTGAGGATGCGGTGGGCACTACTCTTTCAGTTGGGTAAGCATAACAAAAGCCAAATTGAGGGTGTCAAGGAGAGAGCATCAGAAAACGAACCAGAAGGGCAGGTATAGGAGACAAGACTGATGGGCCAAGGATACTGATTAAATATATTTCTATGCTGGACCAACTGCTCAAATTAGCTGCCTAATATGTGAACTGTGAAGAATTTTCAAAGTAGCATGAAGCATATTTATATAGATGGCAATACATTTTTGTTCCACATAAAATGTCTTCAGTTTGTTAAAAATTACTTAGTTTCTCAGAAAAAAAGCACAAAACACTTGCACTCATTTCAGATGACAAAGTAATTGAGAGGCTTACTAAACATTGTCAAAGTGTAATTTTCAAGTGTAAGAATGCAGGCTGATTATTGAAAATGAGTGGACTGAAGTATATAACATTTTAATTCATTTTAGTGACATTATTTCCTTTTTTATAAAAGTCACAAAAACTTTAAGTTTTAAAGATGTTTATACTTGATGGGAGAGAAAAGGTTATTATCCAAAAACCTCACTCACTCTTGCCTTCAAAAATAAAGAAATAATCACCAATGACATAATTCTCAGAAACAAAACTGAGTGCTTGAAATGAGCAGCAAGATGGAGTTTTAATGTGATTGACTGGTCTTCTCCCTCCCTGTGTTAGCTGCTGGTAAAGGTGAGATGAAAGACAGATCTCTGGGATGCAGATATTGTCCTCTGAGACTGTTGGATCTGTGAATAATATGCAGCCAACACATTCCTCATTTCCAGCTATGTATTAGAGCATTCTAAGCTTTATAAAAATTTTGTGGGTTTCAAGTAATTGAATTGTTATTTCCCCCTAACTTGAAGAAGTGGTATTGTGAGATATCACAACAATCATGTTAAAAAGTGTTCTTATGAGAAAGTAAACCTTTCTGATTCTCTTGTTACAACCTGACAGTCCTCACAGACACGGACTTTTTTTGTACACAGATGCAATTATCAGGCTCCCGTAGCTTTACATTTAGTGCTTTGTAATTGATTTTACATTTCAAGTAAGTTTCAGTGTTAACCCAATTCTTTGTGATAAAAAATTTAGTGAATCAATATATTTCATCTAGTTGATACTTCATGGTATCTTTTACCCTATCATGGCTTCGATTTTGAAATGATCTACTAAAAAGTTGAATGCTAAGTTATAGTGAAGTGACAACTAAAAATTTGGGGCATGCTTATTGTGCAACTAAACATTAAACAACTTGAAATAAGTATTGTCTTTCATCTTCAAAAGCCTGTTGTCCTCTTGGAGAAGCAGAGTCATATATCCCATACTAGTTTTTTTTTTATTAAAGTGAAATGTATGCTAGAAATTGACAAGCTTTTGTGCTCGATAAAATGCCTGTTTATTAATGATGTTTCCCCAGGAAGTAGCCCCACCCACTCACTTATATATTGTGCATGGCAACCTTTAATCAACAGTTAGAAACTTGGAACAAAGACACAGTGGCTCAAAATGTGTCACTGCAATGACACAGTATTCTGTATAGAGCTGTAAAAGCTCTCATCAATATTTAAGATTTATTCCAATATATCATATTTTATTTTAAGACTAAAAAGATCCATTTTAACAAATTATCTACTGGCTAGAAAAAATCAGTCGAGTATGGGAGCTACTTATTCCTTTCATTCTTCTCTTATTTCAGTCACTCTGTAGAATGACTTTCGTGTCAGAAATGTATCATTGTCATTCATTGCTGTAGAAGAAGCCATGCATTAACTTCAGATAAATTTTAATTTCTTAACATGTTTACATATGAAATGTGAAAAGATACCTTTATGATATCATAAAAGTTTCATTAGCAAAACATACATAAGAAAGCCTAAGGCCGTCAATCAACACTCGCATAGTATTTGTTGATGTTATATTCATGGCTTCTATGTGTCTAGGTTTTTTTACATGAAACATTTTTGCTCAGAATGTATGATTTTATGTCTTTAATCCCCTAGTGAAGGTTTTGGCTATGGATAGTACGCTATGTTTGCACAGTCATAGGTATTACAATAAAAATTTGTAGAAGCTTTGAAAAAATAATACCAAACTAATTCTTTAAACATTGAATTAAACTCAAAGGTACATGCTTTGAGTTAAATCCAGAACATAAACACTCCAGTCAGCTGATGCTACTTTGACTTATTGTCAGCTCCAAAATCAACTTTTCATGGAAATACAAAGACTTCAATACCAACAAAATTTTAGTGCGATTTTGTGTTTGACCTTCTTACAAAAATACAAATAATCTTTAGTGTACTAGAATCACAATATGGCTTTGAGAATATTTAAATCCAGGCTTCCTAGAAGTTTGATGACATTTAACTCCAGGCATGTGCTCTCGGACCACCTCCAGCTTTTCTCATTGCCAGGTACCTACCTTTAGCTTCTAATAAACACAGTGAATGAATTGCTAAAGACTTTACACCTCTTCTGCACATGAAGGAAAGGTAGCTTTTTAGGTTTATTCAGATTCAGGTATAAGAAGAGTTAAAGTATCATTTGTGGATCTACTTTACAAGATAATAAATCAAAATGAGCAGACAACTTCATACCAGTTTATTTTAACTGTATATATAGACAGCTTATTATTATGAGGTTTGAACCTTCAAGACAACGCTACAGAGAAGGCCTTTCCCAAGTTCATATTGATACAATGCTAGTCAGTGTCACTGAATAGCAATACACTTTGTGTGGAAGGAGGTGATATAATGGGGATAATTGCCTAGGATGAACCCAGGAAGCCCTTTACCATTGATGAGTTTAACATTATAGTAACTAGAAATGCCTCTTGCAAACTCAGCTTTGCTTTGCACAAAAGAACCTTGAAGCTCCATCTGCAAGACCCTCTCCTCAGGGGGAACTGGATAAACATTTTTGTTTTAAGGTCTTTAAAGGCTTGGAAGCTGTAGGCCTCTGATGAATTAAAACCAAAACTTTGCCACAATATACATTAGCTGCCATGTTTCAGTACTTACCCAGATATACCTGCTCCCTACTCCTCTGCTTCCATATAAAGCAGATTGGTGATGAGATTCTCAATGTTTCCTTGATCAATGAGTCTTTTTCAGGTTTTTGATGATGTGTAGCACAGTACAATTTGGAAAAGCCTTTTCACTAGTGATGACATGTAGGTTAAAACTGTACAAGAAACAGATGCCTTTTAAATCCACTGATAACTAACTTGGATAGAGTTTAATCTGTGGTGATATGAAATTGACTGCTCATTTCAAAATTTTATCACCAGCATTGAACATTTTATCATGTTTGTTACTGATATGAAAATACATCCCAAATCGAGAATAAACAAAGTTTATCATCCGAGGCTAAAACAAACTCAAAGAAAAAAAATCACATGATTATCTCATTAGATGCGGAAAAAGCATTTGACAAAATGCAACACCCCTTTATGTTAAAAGTATGTGAAAAATCAGGAATTCAAGGCCCATGCCAAAAATAATAAAAGAAATATACAGCAAACCAACAGCCAATATCAAATTAGAGAGACACTTGAAGTAATCCCACTAAAATCAGGGACAGACAAGGATGGTCACTCTCCTCGTATCTATTTAATATAGTACTCAAGGTTCTAGCTAAAGCAGTAAGACAACAAAAGGAGATCAAGGGGATACAAAGGGGTGAAGAAGTCAAGGTATCACTATTTGCAGATAAATTCTACAAGAGAATATCTACAGCTTATAAACAACTTCAGCAAAGTTCTGGTGGGGGGGAGGGTTGGTTGTGTCCTAAACCCAACTTCAATGCCTCAGGATCTAAGACTCAGAATTGATAAATGAGACCTCATGAAACTGAAAAGTTTCTGTGCGGCAAAGAGCATATTCAACAGGACAAATTGGCAACCTACAGATTTGGAAAAAGGTCTTCACTAATTCCACATCCAATAGAGGGCTAATTTCCAAAATATATAATGAACTCAATAAGTTAACATTCAAAAAGCCAAACATCCCAATGGAAAAATGGGATATAGAACTAAACAGAGAATTCAAAACAGAGGAATATCAAATGGCTGAGAATCACTAAAATGTTCAGTCCTTAGTGATCAGGAAATGAAAATCAAAACGATGCTAATCAGACCTCAGGTGCCAACACCAGTTGGTAAGTATGTGGAGAAAAAAAGAACATTCCTTCAATGCTGGTAGGATTGTAAACTGTTACATCCACACTGGAGGTTCCTTAGAAAATTAGAAATCAATCTACATGAAGACACAAATATATCACTCTTAGGCATATACCCAGAAGATTCCCCACCATGCACTGGGGCATGTGTTTCACTATGTTCATAGTGGTGTTATTTCTAATAGCTAGAAACTGGAAACAACCAATATGTCCCACAACAGAAGAATGGATATAGAATATGTTGTTCATTTACAAAATGTGAATGAAATACTATTCAGCTATTAAGAATGATGACATCATGAATTTACAGGTAAATGCATGGAACTAGAAAATATCATCTTGAATGAGGTAACTCCGATCCAAAAGAACATTCATGGTATGTTCTCACTGATAAGTGAATGTTCACCAAAAATGCACAGAATACTATTGTTGTAACATTATAAAAATAAAATGCTGTATTTTATCCCTGACTCTAGGTCCGGCACCACAGTGCCCCAAGATATCTGCTGGTTATCTTGCCATATCACATATCAACTTTCGTGGTGGCCACTCTGCCAACACACACTCTCCCAAACTCAATTCTCCACAAGAGAGAACACAACACAATAACCTCTGATCCAACTGATAAGTTATATTTGCCTAAATATACAAAGCCCTGTTCACATCCATCCCTTAAGAACATTCATAACATCCTGTAAGTCTTAACATCAGCTTCCGTGTTCTCTCTTTGTGGCTATACTGTGTCTCCTGTCTCTTCCATTCCAGTCTCCTCCCCTTCCTTCACTTTTCTCCCATCCATCCTTCCCTCATTCTATCTTGTACCTGACTCACCTGGGACATCATTCCATATTTCACCCTTTTTGTCTAACCTTTCTCTCAAATATAAGCTGAGTACACTATTATTATCATGTAATTAAAAGAATAAAATATATCTAACACCCAGTCCAACACTTTATCAGTTAAACAGAGCACTTAGTTATCCATTCCAGCTTAAGAAAGGCTTAAAATCTATGTTATATCCTGGTAGCTTGTATACTATCTGATAACTATCTAATAAAATATATACTTTCAGAGTTAAATGGCTATGAGACTATAATCAGTCTTCAACTTTGTTCAGAAATCTGAGAATGACCGATATCCATACACATAGGAAGCCTAACAAGGCTTCCAGAACTGACAGGTTGTAGAGATAAATCTCCACTAGCACAGTCCTTTGTTAGCAACATGTGAGCACAAGTCTTCAGTCTTCTGGCCCAAAAATCAACTGCCAGATTCTTGAAATGCAGATTTTGGAAGGGCTTATCACCCTGTCTTGGCCAAGCTTATCAGTCAACTATTCTGCATAATTTGTCATTTTCTGGATAGTATTAGTCTGCAGATGAAACAGGCAGTTTTGTCTAGTGGCTGTGTAGCCACAAACTTTTGCCTCACCTGGAAGTAGAGATGTTCAACTTCTTCATTAAATCCACCAAAGGGGACCTGTTAGGAGCAGATATGTCTCAACAAAAGATAAATAACTTTAACTCTCAAATCTTGTGAATTTCTGACATTTTTGAAAAACATCTGTCTACATAAGGTAATCTGGACAGTTGTCTTTATGTCTTAAATATTATCTTGAAAGTCCTCTCACAAACTCAGGGCCATGAATTTGCTATTTGGCCCTTAACTCACAAGTGTAATCAAATCAGAAATTTGTAATGGCATCAATAGGTGGACTGGCTCTAAACCTTGTACTTTTAAACTTTTTTCACAAGTAAATTCTATACCAAAGCAAAGACATGATTCCAGCCTAGCTACCAAATGAAATTATGACTGTATAACTCAATCTAGATAATTCTTCCCTGTTAAATTACAACAATTTCTAAATTGCTCATAAAATAAACTTCAGAATAACCACTTTCAGGCCCCTAAAAGTCCAGGGAATTGGGGCAATGACTCCATAATTTCTTCAAGCTACATGGGCGTTGACATATCCTTGGGGGTAGGGGGTAGGAAGAATGAAGCAAATGCTGCAGCCAGATGTGTCCTGACTAAACCCAGCTAAATTTTCTTGAGACTAGGAATCCAAGTAGGCACACTGAACAAAATACAATCCATAGAACTCAAGAAGGTTAACAAGTTGAAGGGCCCAAGTGAAAATGTCCCAATCCCACTTGGCATTAGAAGGAAACAATCATGGGAAGGGAGAGATCTGGAGAGGAAACAGGGAGGGGATAAATACATTATCAGTTATTGGGGAAAGAGGAGTGAAACCCTGAAGGCCAGCAGAAAGAATGGAAAGTGGCATCCCTTGGAGGTAGGAAGTGCGGAGACCCTCCAGAATGTACCAGAGACTGGGGAGTTGAGAGACTCTTAGTACTCAAAGGGATTGACCTTTGATGTAATGCCTTGCAGTGGCAAGAGGTAACTTGTAGAGTCCACCTCCAGAAGAAAAACAGGACATGAAGTGGAGTGATGGGGTTGCCATCCCTCAGTCAAAAACTCTGACCCAGTATTGTTTTTGTCTAAAAAAACTTCAGGGACAAACATGGAAAAGAGACTGGACTGTAAAAAAAAAAATCGCAGAAATATAAAATTTGTTAGTAAAGTATATTTTTTGAAACCTATCTATTGATATCTTCATATAAGTATGAAATAATGAAACTGCTAAAACTACTGTAGTGGATGGAAAGCCATTTGTTCTCTAGAAAAGTCAGTACTGAGCCAAAGCACACATGGACTTAGAAGAACTCTGAAGGAAATAAAGCTTTCTCTAGTGGTCATTAACTTTCCAAATGCTGCTACCTTTTAACCCAGTTCCTCATGTTGAATGAAACCCTAATCATAATTTTGTTGCTACTTCATAATTGAATTTTGCTACCTCTATGAATTGTACTATAAATAGCTGATATGCAAGATATCTGAGATGCAACCCTGTGGGGGTCACAATCCAGATGAAAAATGACTCTGCTCTACTCAGAAAAGACCTAGGAATAAAAGCACAAACTAGTCTCTCATAGGATATGAATTCATTTTCCTGGACTGACATTAGACAGTTAATAAGCCCCTGTAAATACAACTCTGGGATATCTGATACTATTTCCTGGCTTCCACAGGCACTTGCACACATATGGCACACACACAAACACACATATATGCACACATATAAAAAGACAAATAAAAAATCATTTTTGGACACTTTATTTATTTACATTTTAACTGTTATCTACTTTCTCAGTTTCTCATCTGCAAACCCCTATCCCATCCTCCCTTCTCCTCCTTCTATGAAGGTGCTATCCCACCCACCCACCCAGTCCATCTAAGGCATCGAGCCTTCACAGGACTAAGGGTGTCTTCTCTCATTGATGACAGATAAAGCCATCCTCTGCTACATATGCAGCTGGGGACATGGGTTCATCCATGTGTAATCTTTGGTTAGTAATTTAGTCCCTGGGAGCTCTGGGGGTGTGGTTGATATTGTTATTCTTATCAGGTTGAAAACTATCCTGTTGTGCTTTGCCCTGGAGTTCTCTTTATTTTGATGCTAATTCTGCTGTCCCAAGGATGGCTGCCTAGTCCTTGAGACTATAGATACATATTCAAGATTTCAATGGGCAACTACCTTAGCATCAGAAAAGGACGATTCTGTAATTACAAGTTTGTTAGAAATTATGGCCCTAATAGGAATACCCATACAAATTAAAACAAACAACGGTCCAACATATATCTCTAACAAGATGAAGTGTTCTTTGAATATTATAACATAAAACATGTTACAGGCATACCACACAATCCTCCACAAGCGACTGTGGAGAGATCTGATTGAAGTCTAAAGAAGATGCTTAACAGGCAAAAGGGGGCAACAAAACCCCCAAAGGTAGGTTCCGTAGTTCTTTACTAACCTTAAATTTTTTAAATCCTGGTGAACAGAACAGCACAGCTGCTGAAAGACATTGGATTGTGGAAAAGATTACTGAATTAGATCAGCCTGTTTATATTAAGGATATTCTAACATCAGAATGGAAAATGGGAAATGTGCTATGCTGGAGAAGGGCTTATGTCTATGTTTCCACAGGAAAAGAAAAGCTGTGGGTTCCTTCCAAGCTGATAAAGATCAGACATGACAAAGGGAGACCTCCTGAAGTTTTTGGCAACACAGAAGAAAAGGGAGACTAAGACAATCAACAAATAGGTGATGTATATGTGGGGATGTTTATGTCTCGGTGTATGAACTGGCTGAGACTAAAATGTTTATAAATAGCCAGTAACATTTTGAGTATGAATTTCTCATAACTTATAATTACATGCATCCTGTAAAATGGCATGTATTACAAAATTATGTTACGGTTTGATTATATGATCAAACTAACTGAAGAAAGCAGTCACCTTTCTTTGTTGATCTTTATTAACTAAGCTGTGCACCCTGCTTACTCCATGTGGATGCGCTTACAGAACTATCTGATGCTTGTAAGTCTTGTGTGCTGCAGGATTAAAGAAGAGAAAGACAGCCCTGAAATGATCCACACTCTGGGATGCTGAGATTCTGGGACCTTCCAGTCCAGCTTTGTGTTTGATTCTCCTCAACTATATCGAAACTGCTTCTTTTAAAAGCTTGCTTCCAGAACTTTTTGAGACTAGCCAGCTCAGCTATCCAGCCCTTCAGATGGTCATAGTCAAGATGTCAGCTAAGCGATGAACTTTCTCAGCACAGAGTGACTGGCAGACAAATGCTGGCTAGCTGTACTTTGACAAAGCCAACTTTCCTAAATCCCCTTGGGCCCCAAAAGGGAATTCTTCACCTGAATTCAGCTGGAAGCAGACAAAGGAAGATCATCGTCCTAGTTCCTTATGTTGGGGTGGATGGTTCTGGTTATTCTAAGAACTGTAGATATGTTTTCTTTTAAGGGATACTATACAAATGTAGCTTTGGGTACTAGAACATTTAAACTCAGGGATTGCTACCTTTCCTTTCCTCTCCTCTATCCTTTCTTCTTAGGTAAAGGGAGAGGGAGAGAAAAAAAAAGGAGAGGGGGGACATAGTAATACATAGAAGTTAGAGAAATAGACAAATAGGAATAGGTTAGCAAATTTACTCAAACAAAATTTTACAGCTCTGTCTTACATTGATAGAAATGTTTGTAATTAATACAAAATTGAAGTTACAATCTTTTCATTGGTATAGAATACATTTTATACAAATGCAAGGTTTTCATTGGTATAATTTCTTATTGATTTATAATTGAAATTAATATTGCTACTTTAATATAAGCACTGTGCCTCCACTATACATCTGAAAGGTAAAAGTTTTAAAGTTACCCACCTACACACAAAGTTTAGAGCAGAAGAAAGAAACAGGTTAGGCCCCAGAATTGTATGTTCCAGGAAGCCTCTCCTATGGCTACAGAATAGGTAATTACATTGGCCAGTTCAACAACTCTCTCCCAGGAACTAGCTGACCATAAAGTTAGATTAAAATCTTAGAGAACAATCTAGAGAAGCAGGAAGCTTCTCCCAGGAACTAGTGGACCATAAAGTTAAATAATCTTGAGAAACAGGAAGGTTCTCCTTGTGATTTTTCACGGGTATTCTCAACCTTTTCCAATGACGCCCTGACTACCCCCTTGGGTTGTGGTTTCTTCCTTTACATTCCCCTTCTCTTAGCTACTGGTGGTCGAACTCCTGTGCCCCTACGTGGGATATGAGTCTCGACCCCAGTGCACTGGTTCCTATCGATAAACCTTGTGTAAATTACAGCAAGGATGGTTTTACATGAGTTCTTGGGGGGGTCGAGTCATCCTGAGACTTGAGTGAGGGTCTCCCCACTCTGGGGGTCTTTCATATCTAAGAACACAAGTCTTAGACCCAGTCCTATAACTGCTGTTATACATTATTTTTAGTTGATTAACCAGTACGAGCTAAAGACCAGATAGCAAAGTCATGGTTCTGAGTCAATTTAGATGGGTTTTGGAGATACTTTAATTAGAGAGAGCCAATGGTAGTCAATGCTTAACAGTTCAGAAATGCCTACGCAGATAGAAAAAATCTTCAAAGGCGTCAGAAGTCCACAGAATAACCCGTTTATGGACATTTCTTTATTTAGATCATTTGACTAGAGACCTGTCTGCCCCTGACAGGACCCCTTCTTAGATTCTAAGAAGAAATTGAGCATCAATAGAGTTGCTCAAATCGTGGTGAGACAGCCACTGTGCAAAATTGCTTCAATTCATCTACAGACAAAATACTATCCAGAAAAGGACAAATTATACAAAATAGTTGACTGATAATCTCTGCCAAGACAGGGTGCTCAACCCTTCAAAATCTACATTACAAAGGTCTGTCAGATGATCCTGGGCCAGAAGGCTGAAGACTGATGTTACGACATATAAGGAATTAGGGGACTGTCCAGGTGATCAGCAGTCTCTATAAATTGGCTAAGCTTGGAAGCCATGTTTTGTGCTTCTCATATTTTCAGGTAACATTAATCGTTCTTGGATTTCTGATGTGGCTGAAGACTGGTAGTCTCATAGACAACACAAGTTGTTTAACATTGAGAAATCTGATAGGGTAGTTCTTCAGGTGACATAGGATCTAAAACCAGGATATAGTCAGGTATAGTCTTTTAGGATAGATGACATGGTTAATGGACAAAATTGATGGACTGGGTGATGAGTGTATTGTTTGTTTTATAAATTGTAAAATGGTAATAATGGGAAAAGGCTTTTTATCTGGACAAAAAGGGGGAAATGTTGTGGTTTGCCCTGGAGTTCTCTCTATTTTGATACTAATTCTACTGCCCCAAGAAAGGCTGCCTAGTACTCTGGACTCAGGTGACATTATCAAAAAACTTCTCCCATTTAATTTGTAAAATAAAGGCAAGAGCGCTTGATTTGGACAGTGGGAAGGGAAATTGGAAGGTAGGAGGAGGAGAGAGAGAAAAGAGAGGAGAGGAGTAGTCAGAGACGGAGGAGCTGGAGATATGACATAGAAAAAGTGCAAGTGATGAGGGATTTGAGAGCTGAGAATAAGATAGTGTATTCATATTAATTGAGTTGTGTTTTCTTTGTGCAGGCCCATTCGGGTTGCAGAGGTTACTGCAACACTGTCCAGCTCCTTTAGTTGTTTCTCTAACTCTTCCATGGGGTTTCCATTCTCAATCCAAGTTTGGCTGCAACCATTCACATCTGTGTGGCAAATAAAATTCTTAACAATGACAACAAACCCTAATATCAGTTGTTCTGAGGAGATGGATTAGAAGTTAAGAATAGATAATGCCTTCCAGTCTACACCTGCACCCAGAGCTAAGGGTATCCCACAGCCCTCTAGCCCCAAAATCTGCCCAGAGTGAGATCTCCCAGGAATGATCTCACTCCTAAGATCACAGGCTCATGCCTCACAGAAGGGACAAGATCCAGTCAGAGATAGCAAGACCAACTAACACCAGAGATAACCACATGGCAAAAGACAAGGAAAAGAAACTAAGCACTAGAAACCAAGGCTAATTGGAATAATCAGAACCCAGTTTCCCAACACAGCAAGTACTGGATACCCCAACACAACTGAAAAGCAAAATTTGAATTTAAAAATCGCATGTCATGATGATGATAGAGGACTTTATGAAGGACACAAATGACTTCCTTAAAGAAATACAGGAGAAGTAAAAAGAAAAAGCAGAAGCCCTTTAAGGAGGAAACACAAAAATGCCTTAAAGAGTTACAGGAAAACACAAACCAACAGGAGAAGGAAGTGAACAAAATCATCCAATATTAGGAATGGAAATAGAAACAATAAAGAAATCACAAAAAGAGACAATACTGGATATAGAAAACCTAGGAAAGAGATCAGGAGTGACAGATGAAAGAAATACCAACAGAATACAAGGGATTGAAGAAAGAATCTCAGGGACAGAAGATGCCATAGAAAACATTGACACAGCAGTCAAAGAAAATGCAAAAGCAAAGAGCTCCCAAACCAAAACATCCAGGAAATCCAGGACACAATGAAAAGACCAAACCTAAGGATAATAGGTATAGAAGAAAGCAAAGATTCCCAAATTAAAGGACCAGGAAATATCTTCAACAAAATTATAAAAGAAAACTTCCCTAACCTAAAGAAAGAGATACCCGTGAACGTACAAGAAAGCTAAAGAACTTCACATAGATTGGATCAGAAAAGAAATTCCTCCCTTCACACAGTAGTCAATATACCAAATTCATAAAACAAAGAAAGAATATTAAAAGACGCAAATAAAAAAGGTCAAGTAACATATAAAGGCAGAACTATCAGAATTACACCAGAATTCTCAACAAAGTCTATGAAAGTTAGAATATCCTGGGCAGATGGCATACAGACCATAAGAGAACACAAATGCCAGCCCGGTCTACTATATCAAGCAAAATTCTCAACTACCACAGATGGTGAAACTAAGATATTCTATGACAAAACCAAATTTATATAATATATTTCCACAAATCTAGAACTACAAAGGATAATAGATGAAAAACTCCAAGCCAAAGAGGGAAATTATACCTTATAAAAATCAAGAAAGGAATCTTCTTTCAAAAAACCCAAAAGTAGGTACCCACGCAATAATAATTCTACCTCTAACAAAAAAATAACAGGAAGCAACAATAACTGATTTTTAATATCTCTTAACATCATTGGACTCAATTACCCAATAAAAAGAAATAAACAATCAGACTAGATATATAAACAGGATCCAGCAGTTTGCTGTATAGAGGAAATGTACCTCAATGACAAAGACAGATACTACCTTAGAGTAAAAGACTGGAAAAAAATTATCCAAGAAAATGATTCCAATAAACAAGCTGGAGTATATCAAATAAAATTGACATTTAACCCAAAGATATCCAAAAAGATAAGGAAGGACAGTTCATACTCATCAAAGAAAAAATGTCTATGAAGATGCACTCTCAATTTTGACCATCTATCCTTCAAATGCAAGGGCAACTTCATTCATAAAAGAAACCTTACTAAAGCTCAAAGCATACATTGCACCACACATAATAATAGTCAGAGACATCAATACCCCAATCTCAATGGACAGATCATGGAAACAGAAACTAAACAGACACAGTAAAACAAAAAGAAGTTATGAAACAAATGGATTTAACAGATATGTATAGAATATTTCATCCTAAAAAAATGTAGATTTTTTTTCATCTTAGCACCTCATGGTACCTTCTTCAAAATTGACCATATAATTGGTCACAAAAAAGGCCTCAACAGATAGAAGAAGATTAAAATAATCCCATGCATCCTATCAGATCCCCATCAACTAAGGCTTGTCTTCAATAACAGCAAAAACAACAGAAAGCCCACATGTATACATGGAAGCTGAACAACTCTCTACTCAATGATAACCTGGTCATGGGAGAAATAAAAAAGAAATTAATGCCTTTTAGAATTTAAGGAAAAAGAAAGCACAACATAACCAAAATTATGGCATACAATAAAAGCAGTGCTAAGGGGAAAACTCCTACTTCTGAGTCCCTCCAAAAAGAAACTAGAGAGAGCATGCACTAACAGCTTGAAAGCAGACTTGAACACTCTAGAACAAAATGAACCAAATACTCTCAAGAAGAGTAGAAAGCAGGAAATAATCAAACTCAGATCTGAAATCAACCAAGTAGAAACAAAAAGACTATACAACGAATAAAGAAAACCAGGGGCTGATTCATTGAGAAAATCAACAAGATAGATTAATCTTTAGCCAGGCTATCCAGAAGGCACAGAGACAGAATCCAACTTACCAAAATCAGAAATGAAAAAAGGAGACATAACAGAAACTGAGGACATTCAAAAAATTATCAGAACCTACTAAAAATCCCTACACTCAAAAAAAAAAAACTTCAAAATCTGGGGGAAAATGGACAATTTTCTTGACAGATACTAGGTCCAATTTTAATCAGTATCAGATTAACAATTTAAACAGTCCCATAACTCCTAAAGAAAGAGAAGCAGTCATACAAAGTCTCACAACCAAAAGAAGAAAGCCCAGGACCAGATGGGTTTAGTGCAGAATTCAGATCTTCAAAATAGACCTAATACCAATACTCTTCAAATTATTCCACAAATAGAAACAGAAGGAACTCTACCCAATTCATTTTCTGAAGCTACAATTATGCTTATACCTAAACCACTCAAAGAGCCTACAAAGAAAGAGAACTTCAGACCAATTTCCCTCATGAATACTGATGCAAAAATAATAAAATTCTCCTGAACGGAATCAAAGAACTTATCAAAACATTCAACGTGATCTTGCAGACTTCATCCTAGGGATGCAGGGATGGTTCAATATACAGAAATCCATCAAAATAATCCACTACCTAAACAACCTCAAAGGGGGAAAAAAACATGATCACCTCATTAGATACTGAGATAGCATTTAACAAAATTCACCACCCTTTCATGATAAAAGTCTTGGAAATATCAGGAATTCCAGTTTCATTACTAAACATAGTAAACTCAGTATACAGCAAATCAGCAGCCAAACTAAACATCAAACTAAATGGAGAGAAACTTGCAACAATCCCAATAAAATCAGGGGCTAGACAAATTGTCCACTCACCCCATACATATTTAATAGAGTAACCAAAGACCTAACAAGAGCAATATGACAAAAAAAAGTCAAAGGGATACAAATTAGAAGGGAAGAAATAAAAAAATAAAAAACACTGTTTGTAGATGATATGATAGTATACTTAAATGACCTCAAAAAATCTACCAGAGAACTCCTAAACCTGAAAAACAACTTCAGCAAAGTGGCTTGCTATAAAATTAATTCAAACAAATCTTTCTCTACCCAAAAGATAAACAGGCTGAGAAAGAAGTTAGCAAAATGACACCCTTCACAATAGTCACAGATCATACAAAATAAGTTAGTGTGAGTCTAATCAAACAAGTGAATGATCTATATGACAAGAATTTCAAGTCTCTGAAGAAAGAAATTGAAGAAAATTTCAGAAAATGGAAATACCTTCCATGCTCCTGGATTAGAAAGATTAATGTAGTAAAAATGGTCATTTTGCCAAAAGCAATCTACAGATTCAATGCAATCCCCATCAAAGTTTCAACTCATTTCTTCAGAGAGTTAGGAAGAACAATTTGCAAATCCATTTGGCATAACAAAAAACCCAGGTCTATGAAAACTATTCTCAATAATTAAAAAAAACAACAAAAAAAACCCAAAACCAAAACAAACAAACAAACAAGAAACTTGTGGGGGAATCACCATCCCTGACCTCAAGCTGTATTATACAGCAATGGTGACGAAAACTGCATGGTAGTAGTACAGAGATGGGAAGATAGACCAGTGGAATAGAATTGAAAACCCATAAAGGAATCCACATATTTATGATCACTTGATCTTGACAAAGGAGCTAAAACCATCCAGTGTGAAAAAGATAGCAAAAAATGGTGCTGCTTCAACTGGCAGTCAGCATGTAGAAGAATACAAGTCGATCCATTCTTATTGCCTTGTACAAATCCCATTTCCAAGTAGATCAAGAATCTCCACATAAAACCAGATACATTCAAAATAATAGAAGAAAAAGTAGAAAAGAGCCTCAAACACATGGGCACTGGGGAAATTTTCTTCAACAGAACACCAATAGATTATGCTTTAAGATTAAGAATCGACAATTGGGATCTCATAAAACTGCAAACCTTTTGTAAGGTAAAGTCACTGTCATTAGGACAAAATGTCAACCAACAGATTGGGAAAAGATCTTTACCAATCCTATATCCGATACAGGACTAATATTCAATATATACAAAGAATTCAAGAAATTATACTTCCAAGAATCAAATAATACTGTTAAAATTGTACTAAAGACCTAAACAAAGAAATCTCAACTGCGGAGTATCTAATGGCTAAGACGTACCTAAAGAAATGTTCAACATCCTTAGCCATCAGGGAAATGCAAATCAAAACAACCCTGAGATTCCCCCTCAAATCAGTCAGAATGGCTAAGATCAAAATCTTAGGTGATCTCAGAGGCTGGCTAGGATGTGGAGAAAGAGCAACACTCCTATATTGTTGGTAGGATTGCAAGCTGTTATACCTACTCTGAAAATCAGTTTGGAGGTTCCTCAGAAAATTGGACATAGTACTATCCAAGGACCCAGCTATACCACTCCTGGGCATATACCCAAATTGCTCCAACATATAACAAGGACACATGTTCATAGCAGCCTTTTTTATAATAGCCAGAAACCAGATGGAAAGAAACCAGATGTTTTTCATAAGATGAATGGATACAGAAAAATTGTTACATTTACACAATTGATTACTACTTATCTATTAAAAACAATGACTTTATAAAATTTTTAGGCAAATGGATGGAACTAGAAAATATCATCCTTAATGAGAAAATGCAGTCACAAAAGAACACATGTGTCATGAACTCACTGATGAGTGGAAATTAGCCCAAAAGTTTGAATACCCAAAAAACAATTCATAGACCATATGAACCTCAAAAGGAAGGAAGACCAAAATGTGGATGCTTCTTAGAAGGGGAAATAAAATATTCACAGGAGGAAATACAGGGACAAAGAGTGGAGTAGAGACAGAAGGACAGGTCATCCAGAGCTGCCCCGCCTAGGGATCCACCCATATCCAGATACCAAATCCAGTCATTATTGTTGATGTCAAGAAGTGCTTGCTGACAGGAGCCTGATATGGATGTCTCCTGAGAGACTCTGTCAGAACCTTATTGATGCAAATGAGGATGCTTGCAGTTCACCATCAAACTAAGCACAGGGACCCCAAATGGAGGAGTTAGAGAAAGGACTGAAGGTGCTGAAGGGGTTTGCAACCTAAAATCAACCAACCAGACCTCCCAGAACTTCCGGGAACTAAACCTTGAGCCAAAGAATACACATGGAGCCACACATTACTCCAGCTGCATGTGTAGCAGAGGATTGAATAGTCTGGCATCAGTTAGACGAGAAGCTATTGATCCTGTGAAGGCTTATTTTCTCAGGATAGGGCAATGCCAGAGTGTTGAGGTAGGAGTAGGTGGGTGGGAGTGGGAGGGTCTTCTTAGAAGCTGGGGGACTGGTGAGGGAGTATTCAAGAGTGGGGAAGGGGATAACATCTTAAATGTAAATATATAAAATACCCAATAAAAACGAATAAAAAAGAATACATATTTCTCACCCAAACATGGTTCCAAGAACCCAGGTCTGATAGTTCACATGTGCCTGTTACTTTTGCTCCAGGAAATCTGATGCATTTGCCTTGCATGCTCATCTGAACTCATATGCACATACCTATTGTAGTGACATTTAAAAGTGGTCTGCATAAGCCCATATGGAGTGGCATTATTAAGAGGTGTGACCTTGTTAGATAAAGTATGTCACTTGAGGGGCTGAGGTGTGAGCTTTGAGGTTTCAGAAGATTAAGCCAGAACTATTGGCTCATTTTATCTTTCTCATTCCTGCATATCTGAATATAGACTTCTCAGCTACCTCTTCAATACCATGCTGCATGCCTGCAAGATGCCATACTTCTTATCATTATTATAAGGAACTAAACCTCTGAATTGTAAGCCACACTAATTAAATGTTTTCCTTTGTATGGAGTTGCAATGTTCAGGTTGTCTCCTTACAGCAATAAAAGATTCACACACAGAGACATACATACTTATACTTAATTTAAAACATTTATATAAATTTTCAAATAAAATGATTTTCTCTAGTCAGAAAAAGTTGGCCCTTCAAAAGACTGACCTTGTTCAGAGTTAAGATTCATGTGACCTTCAAGTCTCTACCACAGTAAAGTTATAGTGCAGGAACATGAATGTCACAGTTAGCCAAATCACATATGGCTAATGGCCTCCGCAATACTAACCTGTGGTGTTCCTTGTAGACATTGTCTATCCAGCTTACTCTTATTTCAATTATGTGAGGAGGAGCCAGGTACACAAAACTAGTGCTCCTGGCACCAGCATCAAGATGACTGATCAGACATACTTTTAGACATAAGGGCAGTGCAAGTAGCATGATAAGAATAGATTCAAATAGATAAAGCTTAAACATTAGACTGCTATTTTCTTAGCAGGGTGTTTTTCTACCATGATAGACCATGCCGCTGATTTTCCAGTAAAAGTGGAAATTTCCTGCCTGGAAAAGTGTATTTATCACACCGAGCCCACAGGCAGTTTAAATTACAAACACCACATGCAAAGCCATAACGAGATGCATAAAATCACTTTATATGAAAGTGTTACTACAGGCACAGATCCCATAGGGTAGCAGACATTAGAAGGAAGAAGAGGGATTAGAAGGCAAGGGAGCAATATAGTCTAGAGGTCAAGAGAGGTCAATGGATCAGTCAATGAATGAAGACACACAGAAGGAGCATCCAGTTCAAACTAACAAGACTTAAAAAACAGCCAACTAGAACCTTGAAGATAAATGTGCTTTTAAAGAAAAGTTCAATTTCAACATACTGTTTTAGATGACACAGGTAGACATTTAATAATGATATCATGCAAATTGAACTCTGAATACAAAAGGAAGAAGCCAGGGTGACTTCTAAACTCAAGTTTCTTCAAAGAACAATAAATATATAATTACTTCTATCAAAGGAATTTCATTTTTTTATGTAATGATAAAGCCTACTATGCCTCCAGTAATCCAGGCACCTCTCTGAAGAGCCATATGTGCAATGTTTGGTCTTTAGTGTGGCAATATAAAGAAAAAGAAAGTCTAAGGAATGATCCCATAAGACTATTAAGAGTAATGCCTATAGAAGGGAACATTGGTCTCTGGTGGTAAATGAGTCCTGATTGATAGTTGTAAAACTCTAAGCTTCATCACCACCCAATCTCTTTGGCTTTTTACCTTTAAATGTAGCAGCATCCTCTGTGCCTAGATCCTCCCTCTGAAAGTTGGAATTTGGGATTTGAAACCATGAGCTAAATAAACTTATTTATAAACATAGTCTACCTCAGGTAACTCATTACAGCAATGAAGGCTACTCATACAGAAAAAAAATAGTAGATTTCTCAGAGAGCATTGAAGAAGGCTACTCATACAGAAAAAAAAATAGTAGATTTCTCAGAGAGCATTGAAGAATCGTCTGAGTAACTTTAATTGCCAAATATAAAGATTAAATATACTATAACCATTTTCTGCTTGTTTTTGTTAAAAAAAAATACAAAAACAAAAACAAAAGCAAAAACAAAAATAAAACAACAACAGCAACAAACCCCCCTGAGTTAGGTTTGTATTAGTCTTGAATAAAAAACAGTCAATATTTGGGCAGAGGTTTGAACTTATCTGGGATTTATCCGAGGGATATAACTACCTATAGAGTACATCTTCTCTAAATAGTTTTACATGGGAGACACTGTGATCTCAGAGGGGATTGTTTCCATAGGATGTGGACGTGAACATAACGGCTTTGGTCTCCACAGCACCTATTTTATCTGAATTTTGAGTTTGATTTCTTCAACCAGAAATTATCTGATCTGAAACTAATATACCAAATATTATTTAAAATTAACTCATCTTCTAGGGATTAACTATTGGGCTGAGGATGATGGAGCTCCAGTAAAATATCCTGGGCATGTTTTATTTGCATGAATAGCACATATTTTGTGATTTTAAACATTTTCAAGATTCCATGTTAGAGAATTAATCACCTTAGGGAATTCAGTATACATACTCAGATTTCTTGGGAATTATAATTTATGAAGATAATTTAGCTGTAATTGATAGAATCATATAATTAAATAGAATATGATTTAGGATACAAAAATTGGTTTCTGACTTCAAGTATGATTCAACGCAAAACTTAAAGGAAAAATGTCATTTTTTTTCTTCTGATTTATTCACACATTGTTTCATTTTTAATATATTAGGAGTCCTGAAATTAGACAGGAAAAGGAATTATTTATTTTACTGTTTCTCCTTCTGATCATTCTGTAATTGGAGAACTCCATTTATTCAGTTTTCGTAAAAGAATAGTCTTATCTGGATAGTGGGTAGCCTTGTATTGTAGAGGAGAGGATATAATAATAATAATAATAATAATAATAATAATAATAATAATAATTCCAAACCAACAACAAATGCTAATCTGATCAAATAACTGACTATCATGACTTTATCTACTTGGCTCATGAAGCATGAGTATACTTTCAGACTCTGTCGACATTCCTTGTTTTCCCAAATTTATACAGTTGATTGGGAACTATCTTAACAGCTATTAATTTTATTTAACCAAATTGTAAGGCAATGTACCCTGTCATTCTTAGAGTTTCATCAGTGGAAACTGCTGTCATTTGTGTAGTTGAATGTAGGCTAAGTTCAAGCACTAAGCAAATAGTGCTATTTAGTGTGATCTGTCGGTTATCTTACAGAGGTTAGTGTTTTAAGAGATCACATGGAGAGCCCCTTTGGTTTTTCAACTGATAATTTATTTTGGATCTTCATCTATTGACCTTTACCAGAAGTGGATAATTCCATGAAGAAATGACAAGCTGTTATTTGGAAATTCTAAAAAGCATTTCAGAAGGTGGGTGATTAAGAAGCTATAGTTTTTCTATCAAACACATGACATGGACCTCAGAGACATCAAACACTCAAGACCAGTACAACTGTTCTTTCTTCTTGAGCCTAAGAAAGATTTATCTTTGCCCCAGAAATAGTTTGATGGCCTTTATAATCTAGAGAGCCACTATACAGAAAAATATAGAGATAGTAACTCTTTGCAATGCCATGTATAGACTAGAGAATCTATATGATTATAATTATTTCAATGAAACTAATATGGCAGATATAAAAAACAAGATTAGATCATCAAACATCACACATCAAAAGATTGCATTTCCAAGAGAAATATAGAATAAGAAACCACATGCACATGTTAAATACAACCAGCTCAATTTTTTTTTAATAAAATGTTGTATGGTCCATGAAGAGAAGTAGAACACTGAGCCCTATCCTTACACACTGCCTTCCTATTAAACAGTAAGGTTTCTTCTAGAATAAAATGTCAGTTGCCTACAGGGTGAGAGAGGCAATTAGGTTGTTCTTGCCATGCTTTCTGTGATAAACAAAGAAATTCATTTTAGTTGTTGGATATTATTTCACTACTGTCTGGAAACTATACATAATCTACAAAAGTATTATTATCATAAAAACAAAGTATAAAAAGTATGTTAAAACAGAAGCTTTCAAATGTATTTATTATTAGAACAAATACTTATATTATTATTTCTGATTGGCTGCTCATGTTCACACTGTTGCCTGTTTTCAAAGTCTGGCTAAGTAACAACTGTGTAGGTCATAGAAATGTGTTAGAAGAATAAAAAAGATTTAAGCGTATGCAGTTGTGTAGGCTCAGTCATCCATCAGTTCCTGGAAGACTCTCTTCCTACTTTCTTATCTGATGTTACAACTTGATGCCCATAAGGGGAACACCAATAAGAGGACTAAAACTAGTGGTCACAAAGTGCAAGCAGAAACTTTAAGCAAAATGAGATCATTACAGAATGAAAGTTGACAGGGTTTTCTCTTTCTGACCATAAATTTTAATGTATGCCACAGAAATTGATACACTACTGTGGTCGTTTGAATATGCTTAGCCAATCAGGAATAGTACTATTAGGAGGTATGCCCTTTTGGAGGAAGTGTATCATTGTGGGGTGAGCATTAGAGGTCTGGCTTTGTGAGGCTGATATTCTCTACCTGACTATAGATCAAGATTTAAAACTCTCCCTAAGAGAACACAAATGCCAGCTCAAGCAACTATATCCAGCAAAATTCTCAATTATCATAGATGGAGAAACCAACATATTCCATGACAATATCAAATTTACACAATATTTTTTTTTACAAATCCACTCCTACAAAGGATAGCAGTTGGAAAACTGCAACACAAGGAAGGAAACTACACCCTAGAAAAAGCAAGAATGTAATCTTCTTTCAATAAACCAAAAAAAGGTAACCATACAAACATAATTCCATCTCTAACAACAAAAATAAAACTCTCAGATCCTTAATTGCTGTATTTTCCTGGATGTTGCCATGCTTCCTGCTATGATAATAACGGACTGAACCTGAGAAACTATAAGTCAACCCCAATTAAACCTTGTCACTTATAATAATTGCCTTGGTCATGGTCTCTTTTCCTAACAATGGTAATACTCTCAAAGCCACCCATTTGTCAAGGTAAATGTACAGCTGATGTAGAAACTAGAGAAACTAGAAATTCTTATACCCAAGAGATAAACCAAGACTGTTCTTCAACCTATGTGAGATACAAATTTGTCTACTTCTTTTCTGTTCTCCAAATCTTTCACAGGAGAAATACCTTCCCTAAATGGTAAATTACAAAAACAGAGGATTCAAGAAAGAAATTTCAATCTGGCTATACTGAAATATTACATATCCAGAACAAAAGAATTTGGTTCAAATATTTTTAGAGCAAATATAAAATTTATGATTGACTGTAGGAGTAAAATAATTCAAATTTGTTGAACACACAGGAAATTAGAATGAGCTGTAGTTTTGCGGGTACCTGTATTTCTCAAGTAAATTCAGAATTTTGACATATTTTGTGGCAACTGTGACTTGTCAAATTTTGAAAAGACAAATTTAAAAGCAGAAAACATCATAGAAGCAAAACAAATAGGCATGTAGGTAGAGTTTAATTCAAAAAATATTTAAAAGTTT